>NC_058165.1:14267757-14491051 GCF_020080835.1 Cotesia glomerata
AATTAAAATCAAAGTTTTTGTGTATTTTCAATGGGAAATATTCACATGCCTTGGTCGAGGACGTTAATTAATATTAAGAGCTCAAATTTTCAGGGAATTTTTTTTTGGGTATTTCCAACAAGAATTCACGATGGGACCGAAAAAAAAAAAATAAAGTAAGCAATGGTTTTCAAACGATGATTGTTACTCAAATCACTTAAAAACTGGTTCGGCTAATTTGAGAGGTAAAAATAAAAATTTCACAGTTTGCGAAGCATTAAAATTATGCGGTGTTTGTTATCGTTATATCTTTGTTATCGTTATATCATTAAATAAAAAAAAATTTTAAATATCAAAATTTGTTTATAATTAACCACAAAATATTTTACATTTATACGGGGGAGGGGTATTTAGCTTCTGTGACGCAATATTTATAGGGGGGGTCACAGAAAGTGTGACGCAGCGTGACAACGGGGGGAGAGGGGGTCAAAAAAAGCGGATTTCAGCGTGACGTATTTTATGAACGGCCCCTAATAGGGGTTATGTAGGTCCTATCCCTGCTGTCAAATATTTTTCTCCTGATACTATGTTTCAAAAAGAGCTTGAAAAATTTATTGCATGGTATAATGAAAAATCAGAAGAAAATTATGTTTTCAATTTTGATTCCGAAATCAAATTTTATTGTCGAAACGATGTTATTGTGTTAAGAAGAGCTTGTATGCAGTTTCGGGATATGTTTATAAAGTGTGGAAATGTTTGCCCGTTTTCAGAGGGCACTACAATAGCGTCAGCTTGCTCAAAAATTTATCGCTGCAATTTTCTTAAACCCGATACAATAGGTATTTTACCGGCTACAGGTACATAAGGATGGTCTCAGAATCAATCATTGAAAGCTATTAAATGGTTAATTTTAAAAGAACGTGAGTACGGTTATAGAATTACACAAGCAGCGCGTGGTAAAGAACAGCGTTTACCTTCCGGTATAGTGGTGGATGGTTACTTTGAAAATTCTAGAACAGGTAAAAAAACCGTATTACAATTTCACGGGTGTTACTGGCACGGGTGTCCTAAATGTTATAAAGTAAACCATGATAGAAAACTAAATAATAACTACCAAGAAATAGATAATATGGATACTCGATACGAGCGTGCCATTGCTATATCCGAAAGAATTCGAAACTTGGGTTATAAATTAATAGAGGAGTGGGAATGTGATTTTGATTTATACTTAACCAACAATCCTGAAACACTTATAGCGTTGCAAAATCACCCTTTGATCAATATAGAGCCCTTAAACCCACGAGATGCTTTTTTTGGAGGTCGTACGGAAAGCTTTATATCGTTATATGATGCAAAAGAAAATGAAAAAATTAAGTACGTAGATGTTTGCTCGCTGTATCCTTACATTTGTAAAACAGGTAAATTCCCAATAGGCCACCCTAAAATATATATAGGTGAGGAATGTTCTGAAATTATAGGTCCTAACAAGGATTTATCAAAAGTAGAAGGGCTAGTTAAATGCACTATTTTACCACCGCAGAATTTATACCACCCAGTACTCCCTTGTAAGCTCCATAATAGACTTCTTTTCACTTTATGTCGTTCTTGTGCTCAAGAATTAAAGCAAACAAACTGTACCCATAAAATTGAAGATAGGCTTTTAAGAGGCACATGGGTTGTTGATGAGATAAGAAAGTCCATTCAGAAAGGATATAAGTTACTTAAAGTATATGAGATATGGCATTATAAAATAACGCAGTACAATCCAGAAACAGGTATTGGTGGAATATTTGCAGATGATATTAATACATTTTTAAAAATTAAAACTGAAGCTTCTGGATACCCCAGAGACTGTATTACAGATCAACAAAAAACACAATATATTGCTGCTTATGAAAAATCTGAGGGTATTAAATTAGATAGTGAAAAAGTTGAAGTAAACCCTGGGTTACGTTCTGTAGCGAAGCTCAGCTTAAACTCTCTTTGGGGTAAGTTCGGTCAGCGCGAAAATTTGATGCAGACAGAAATTGTCACGACGCGTGCACGGTTGATGGAAATGTTAACAGACAGTCAAATCGAAATTTGCGGCTTCTTACCAGTGAATGATAAAACATTGTACATAAATTTTATTCATAGTAAAGACGCTCTCAAACCGTCACGTACAACGAATGTTGTGATAGCAGCTTATACAACGGCTCAAGCTCGACTTAAACTGTATACAGGGTGATTCAGAATTACCTTTACAGCGAAAATATTCGGATAGAGGAGACAATTTTGAGCAGAAAACTCCTGAGTCGTGATTGAAAATTTTGAGTGGTTGCGGAGTTGTTCAAAATTTTAGTTGACCAATCAGATGCGAGATTTAGCATTTAAAAAAAAAGCAAAAGAATAAATAATAAATTTGGCTGCGTTGCGACTTCCAACTTCAAGCTTTACTTTTGTTTTTTTATTTTTTTAAATAATTCTAATTTTAAAGAATTCAAGCGAATGAAGTAACCTTCAAAATAAAATTAATTTTTTAATTAAAAAAATAATTTTAAAATTCTAGAAAGTAATTAAATAAATTGACAATGTAAAAAATAAATTGATTCGATGTTTACGATTGAGCAGACAAATTTCAAATTGCTCATTAGAATAATAATAAGGACTTTTATCAGGTGAAGCACCAGGACAAACTCCAGGCTGCTTATCAGGATAATAATAAGGACTTTTATCAGGTGGAGCATCAGGACAAACTCCAGGCTACTTATCAGGATAATAATAAGGACTACTATCAGGTGGAGCACCAGGACACACTCCAGGCTGCTTATCAGGATAATAATAAGGACTTTTATCAGGTGGAGCACCAGGACAAACTCCAGGCTGCTTATCAGGATAATAATGACTTTTATCTGGTGGAGCACCAGGAAAAACTCCAGGCTAATTATAAGGATAATAATAAGGACTACTATCAGGTGGAGCACCAGGAAAAACTCCAGGCTGCTTATCAGGATAATAATAAGGACTTTTATCAGGTGGAGCACCAGGACAAACTCCAGGCTGCTTATCAGGATAATAATGACTTTCATCAGGTGGAGCACCAGGACAACCTCCAGGCTGCTTATCAGGATAATAATAACTTTTATCAGGTTGAGCACCAGGACAAACTCCAAACTGCTTTTCAGAATAATAATGACTTTTATTAAAAAAATTAATAGGACGTACTCCAGGCTGCTTATCAGCATAACAATAAGGACTTTTATCAGGTGGAGCACCAGGACAAACTCCAGGCTGCTTATCAGGATATTAATAAGGACTTTTATCAGGTGGAGCACCAGGACAAACTCCAGGCTGCTTATCAGGATAATAATAAGGACTTTTATCAGGTGGAGCACCAGGACAAACTCCAGGCTGCTTATCAGGATAATAATGACTTTTATCTGGTGGAGCACCAGGAAAAACTCTAGGCTAATTATCAGGATAATAATAAGGACTACTATCAGGTGGAGCACCAGGAAAAACTCCAGGCTGCTTATCAGGATAATAATAAGGACTTTTATCTGGTGGAGCACCAGGAAAAACTGCAGGCTACTTATCAGGATAATAATAAGGACTACTATCAGGTGGAGCACCAGGACAAACTCCAGGCTGCTTATCAGGATAATAATTACTTTCATCAGGTGGAGCACCAGGACAACCTCCAGGCTGCTTATCAGGATAATAATAAGGACTTTCATTAGGTGGAGCACCAGGACAAATTCCAGGATACTTATCAGGATAATAATGACTTTTATCAGGTCGAGCACCAGGACAAACTCCAAACTGCTTTTGAGAATAATAATGAGGAGTTTTATTAAAAAAATAAAAACGATAAACTCTAGGCTGCTTCTAGGATAATAATAAGGACTTTTATCAGGTGGAGCATCAGGACAAACTCCAGGCTGCTTATCAGCATAATAATGAGGACTTTTATAAAAAAAATAAAAAGGACAAACTCCAGGCTGCTTATCAGGATAATAATAAGGACTTTTATCAGGTGGAGCACCAGGACAAACTCCAGGCTGCTCATTAGGATAATGATAAGGACATTTATTAAAAAAAAAAAGGACTAACTTCGAGTTGCTCATCAGGATAATAATAAGGACTTTTATAAAAAAAATTTGCAACAAACTCAACGCTGCTTTCTAGGATACTAATGAAGACATCGATTAGTATAATTGTAAAAAAAAATCTTAATTCTATGTGTCAAATAATTCATGAGTTTTTAAACTTGGAGTTTTTATTATAAACAACTGCTGCTAAGTTCAAGTTGTTTTTCTTAATAATCATTAAGTGTCATTCCAACCATAAATTTTTAACGAGTCGGAATTAATATATACGTCGACAGTAATAAAATATTAAAATCATGAAGCACGTCTTAATTTTTTGGCCTACTGATAAAAGTATTAGTGTCATAAAACGTGCTCTAATTAAGCGTCGTTCAGGAAATCAAGTAACTGTTCGCTGGGACCGTAAAGTTGTTCATCGGTTTATTATAGCTGAAAGTGGTAAATTTGATTAGAACACATGAATTTTTTAACTACGGTAGGGTAAAAGACCCCATTAGTGGCGGGGACCCTATTACTAACACTTTCTTCGATTTTGGTACTTAGTTAATTAATTAAATCATTAATTTTAACAATGAATATATTATTTCTAATCTTTAAGACCTTTAGATCAAAGAAATTTTTCATTTTATTCCAAGTAGAACATTTTTTCATTGAAAGAAAAAGTGCCATTAATGGGATCTTTTACCTTATAAAGTTTTCAATGAAATCCAAAATGCAAAAATTTCTTTTTGTAGAGAACGTTGAGTGGTTGAATCGCTTCATTGTTGATATACACGGTGTCATTACTGGATTCGTTGATGAAGATGCCGGTGATGAAATAAGTGGAAACAACGGAGATGAAGGAATGATCAACAAAAACGACGAAGACGTGGGTCATGCTGTTAATTTAGATCATAATGAAGTAGGCGTTGGTGCAGCTGACTCGATTTCTACTGACACGGACGAGGAGGATGACAGAAGTGAAATCGAAGGTGGTGCAGATAATCATCAAGAAATTGTTTTTGTTGCAAATAACCCCGTGATAGCTGTTAATCACGACGAAGACGATGATAGCTCTGAGTCATATTTTACGGCTAGCTCTGGGACATTGAGTAGTGATGACAATGATGAAGTCGTCGAGCTTCAACCTGGCAGTAAGATCTATGTTGATGCTCTAGACTTAAAAGACATCACTGACCGATTTAAAAATAACCCAAGAGAAGCTACACGTCGACTGTTACTGCAGATAATCGGCCGAGAAGATTTAATGAAAATGACTCTAAAAGGAAGAAATGAAAAAGAAGCCATTCCTAATAATGTTGACACAACGATAAGAAGTAAATTTCTAAGAGTAGTTATTACAATTATACCGGAAAGAACTAATAATGAATATTTTTTTTACAGAATTTGTTTCAAAGATAACGCCAAAGGAACTGAGACTCACAAAATTTGAACACAAGAAATGCATTACAAAATTTTTGACAAACCTTCGAGTCTCACAACCAACTCAGTGAAGACTTAATTTTGAATTTAATATCTGGTTCTAAATTGAAATAGTTTGTATTGTAATTGTCACTAATACATAAATTACAATTTTGAGATAGTCGGTTTTCCAGCATCGTGACTCACTCTGTGGCTCTTTGGTCGGATAAAATTCTTGAAACTTTGTCTGTTGTTTTAGATCACAATTTTGAGATAATCTAAAAAAACAGACAAAGTTTCAAAAATTTTATCCGACCAAAAAGCCACAAAGTGTGTCACGATGCTGCAAAACCGACTATGTATCACACTTTAACCTCTGTATTCATTATTTAGTATTATAATACTTTAACCTCACGCAGTTGTTGTATTTTTATTTAACCAATAAAGTATTCATCTAGTTAATGTCATTCATACCTTCTTTTTAATCAACCTAAATTGTCCTATGTCTTAACACTAAAAATATTCTCAATTTTACTCGGCATACTGGTTTGGGTATTTCTACTTTTTTAGGATATAACCCCTAAAAATATTCTTAATTTAATCCTTGATGTGATTGTTGATGAAGTCAACTCCGCTGCGGTTGATTTTACTATTACTGGCAACCTAGATAAAGATGACAGTAGCTCTGGGTGTTTTTTTACAGCCAGTTCGGGTGAAGACGATGTAGAAAATAATGTATTCTAAATTATATTCTTCTATCTTTTATTTGTTTATTTAAAACAGGAGAGTAGGCTTATTACCATGTTCATGTTGAGATCGATTGTCTTTTATTCACGTCACATTAATTAATTTGCTGCAGATTGCTTGTGTCATTGCTTTTTAATTACTTACCTAAAAGTTTACACAGTGGTTAATCTATTTTTCTCAAATATCAGTGTAATATGGCTGAATATACTGCTGAAGAGTATGCCGACATGGTCCTTTTATATGGCATGGCTAATTGTAATGCTGCTGAAGCGAGACGCAGGTATGCAGAGCGATTTCCGAATCGGCGACATCCAAGTTCTCCAGTAATTCTTGGTGCCGTCAGCCGATTACGTGCTTCAGGTAATGTCTTACCAAATCATAGAGAAGCTGGTGCACCACGTCATGCCAGAAATAATGACAACGAGGAGGCCATCATTGATGCTGTTGAAGAAGATCCAGAGATTGGTATTCGTGGAGTTGCTCAGCAACTAAATCTATCGTATGGTACTGTTCAACGAACGTTGAAAGACGAAAAACGCCACGCTTATCATTATCAACGAGTTCAAGAGTTGAAGCCCGAAGACTATCCAGTTCGTGTTGCTTTCTGTCGGGAGCTCTTGAATCGAATTGAAAACGATGATAATTTTTTAAATAAAATTTTGTTTACTGATGAGAGTAAATTTGGCCGAAATTCGTTTTGGAATACCCGAAATTTCCATTGGTATGCTGAAGAAAATCCTCATTGCACGGTTGTTCGTAATCACCAAGATCGATTTTCCATCAACATCTGGGCAGGAATCCACTTTGGCCAACGCACTATTGTAAATGAAATTTATTATGATAATTTTCTTTTACCAAATTTTGATTCGTGAAGTTATGGCATTAATGTTTAAAAATTTATTATAGGTCGGCCCTTATGAATTTGAAGAAAATTTAACAGCTGAATTATATGTAGATTTTCTCGACCAACATCTGCAACAAGAATGCCGAGATGCAGGAATCCCACAGAGAATTTATCAAGAAATGTGGTTTCAGCAAGATGGCGCTCCGGCTCACACAGCAGGAGCTTCTCAAGCATGGCTTCATGCACATTTTGGGAATCGCTACATCGGTCGAGGCGAGATAATTAATTGGCCTCCCAGATCACCAGATCTCAATCCATTGGATTATTTCGTATGGGGTCATGTTAAAGCTAATGTTTACCGTCATCCCGTCAATGACGAAGATACATTGCGAGAAAAAGTCACTGATTGCCTCAACGAAATCACACGGGAGATGATTGATAACTGTGCCACAAACTTTGTGAAGCGTCTTCGGTGTTGCCTTCAAAATAATGGAGGGCATTTTGAACAACTGTTGTAGCTATGTTCAATCAAATGAATTTTGCATGCTTATGAATTTTATTGAACATAACAACCCAGTTGTGATAACGTACTTTAGGATAAGTTAATAAATTAATTGAGTTAGTACCCTGATATATGATTTAATTAATTTGATCTTCTTCACTTTAGCATGATCTCAGTTATGTCTCTAAATGAAGATTTATAACTTGTCTTGTCAGTAAGTCCTTCGTATGATTCTAAAGATCAGTCGGGAAGTCGTCCTCGTATTCCATCAGATAAAAGTACTGAGTTTGTCCTGGTGCTCCACTTGATAGAAACCCTTATGATTATCCTGATGAACAACCTGAAAGATGCTCTTTTTAATTTTTTAATAAGAGTCCTGATTATTATTCTGATAGACAGCTTGGAGTTTGTCCTGGTGCTCCAGCTAATAAAAATCCTTATTATTATCCTGATAAGCAGACTGGAGTTTGTCCTGGTGCTCCATGTGATAAAAGTCATTATTATCCTGATGAGCAGCCTTGAGTTTGTTCTTTTTATTTTTTTTATAAAAGTCCTCATTATTATGCTGATAAGCAGCCTAGAGTTTGTCCTGGTGCTCCACCTGATAGAAGTGCTTATTATTATCCTCATAAGTAGCCTGGAGTTTGTCCTGGTGCTCCACCTGATAAAAGTCCTTATTATTATCCTGATAAGCAGCCTGGAGTTTGTCCTGATGCTCTACCTGATAAAAGTCCTTATTATTATCCTAGAAAGCAGCCAGGAGTTTGTCCTTTTTATTTTTTTATAAAACTCATTATTATGCTGATAAGCAGCATGGAGTTTGTCCTAGTGCTCCACTTGATAAAAGTCCCTATTATTATCCTGGTGAGCAGCCTGGAGTACGTCCTATTAATTTTTTTAATAAAAGTCATTATTATTCTGAAAAACAGTTTGGAGTTTGTCCTGGTGCTCGACTTGATAAAAGTCATTATTATCCTGATAAGTATCCTGGAATTTGTCCTAGTGCTCTACCTGATGAAAGTCCTTATTATTATCCTGATAAGCAGCCTGGAGTTTGTCCTGGTGCTCCACCTGATGAAAGTCCTTATTATTATCCTGATGAGCAGCCTGGAGTACGTCCTATTAATTTTTTTAATAAAAGTCATTATTATTCTGAAAAACAGTTTAGAGTTTGTCCTGGTGCTCGACTTGATAAAAGTCATTATTATCCTGATAAGTATCCTGGAATTTGTCCTGGTGCTCTACCTGATGAAAGTCCTTATTATTATCCTGATAAGCAGCCTGGAGTTTTTCCTGCTGCTCCACCTGATAAAAGTCCTTATTATTATCCTGATAAGCAGCCTGGAGTTTGTCCTGGTGCTCCACCTGATAGAAGTCCTTATTATTATCCTGATAAGTAGCCTGGAGTTTGTCCTGGTGCTCCACCTGATAAAAGTCCTTATTATTATCCTGATAAGCAGTCTGGAGTTTGTCCTGGTGCTCCACCTGATAAAAGTCCTTATTATTATCCTGATAAGCCGCCTGGAGTTCATTCTTTTTATTTTTCCCATAAAAGTCCTTATTATTATTCTAATGAGCAATTTGAAATTTGTCTGCTCAATCGTAAACATCGAATCAATTTATTTTTTACATTGTCAATTTATTTAATTATTTTCTAGAATTTTAAAATTATTTTTTTAATTAAAAAATTAATTTTATTTTGAAGGTTACATTCGCTTGAATTCTTTAAAATTAGAATTATTTAAAAAAATAAAAAAACAAAAGTAAAGCTTGAAGTTGGAAGTCGCAACGCAGCCAAATTTATTATTTATTCTTTTGCTTTTTTTTTAAATGCTAAATCTCGCATCTGATTGGTCAACTAAAATTTTGAATAACTCCGCAACCACTCAAAATTTTCAATCACGACTCAGGAGTTTTCTGCTCAAAATTGTCTCCTCTATCCTAATATTTTCGCTGTAAAGGTAATTCTGAATCACCCTGTCGTTACTTAGAAAAATTAGGTAAGAGAGCGTTATATTGCGATACTGATTCATGTATTTATATTTCATCAAATGGTCTGTACGAACCTCCGACCGGTAAATTTTTAGGTGAGCTGACCGATGAGCTAGAGAAATATGGTATAGGTAGTTATATCACATCAATTGTAACAGGAGGCCCTAAATTTTATGCTTTTACAATACTTACACCTGACGGGTCTATAAAAGAAGTGTGTAAGGTTAAAGGTATAACTTTAAATGTTTCAACCAGTCTTAAAATTAATTATAAAACCGTAAGGTCTCTTGTCACAGGTGAAAGAAAAAAACCTATTAAAATAAAATTTGACGCTATACGAAGAACATGTTTTCACGCTGTTGTTACAAAGAAAGAAAAGAAAAAAACGTACCCGCAATTTAAGAAAAGAAAGTTTGAAAATAAATACATAACATTACCGTTTGGTTATAAAATGTAATTATATATTTTTCAGGAAATAAATTTAGATAAATTAATATTGTAAATGGAATTATGAATTTAACGAAATAAATTCAGATAAATTAATATTGTAAATGTAATTATGTATTCAATGAAATAAATGTGTTCAACTATCTTTCTAAGTACGCAAATACAGTAAACGCTTAAAACGCCTCACTTTCCGTTGGCTTTTTCCCGCTTTTTTCTTTTTTCGCATTGACAACCTATTTAAATGTGTTTTCAATTATTATTGGTTGAAAAAATTTAACCACGCCTTCCTTAACTGACACCGCAGCTTTATAAATTTATTCATATACCACAGTTTTTCTTTTACTACCGAGAGTGATAGTTATACACGCTGTGTTTTCAAGTATTCTACACACATTAAAAATTTAAATGGATCTAATTATTGATATCCAGGGCTTCACAGACGGCCGAGGCAAATTTTTACCAAAATAAGTTGCTTTAAATACTGTAGAGCACGGTATTCAAAGGCACTGGTTGATTAGACCACTGTTTCCTTTTAATAAATTACCCCTAAAGGACCGTCATCAAAACACATGGTTAACTTTAAATCATGGTTTGAAATGGGCGGATGGTTCCGTTTATCTCTCAAATTTAATTGATAACATCAAATTTTATTCTGAAAAAGCTCATCGTATTTATGTACGTGGGGCTGTAAAAGCGAAATATCTTGAAGAGTTATTACAAAGAGAAATTATTAATTTAGAAGAACCTTCGTCAGAATGTCCTAAGTTTGAGAATTTAGAACCTGAAGTAATTAACTGCGTATTCCATGGAAAGACTTCATTACCGGATAAGCGTTTTTCATGTGCATTAAATAATGTTTTGTGTTTACAAAAGTAGCTTCTAAAAGAACGTTTGAATACAGAATCTTTTTTCATGTAAGCACGTTTAGATTTGTCAGCAAATTCTCAGCTGTAACATCTCTTAAAGACTGTATTGCTAGCTCGTACGCTCATTATATTCAAGCTAGTGTTAAAAGACACATTATTATCACAGTTAATATGTGCTTTCCTGAAATGAAAGAAGTGATTTTGAAAGATGAGTCTGGAATATTACCAGTAATCGAAGTGCGTGAAGAGGATTTAATGGCCTTTCGGACTTTTTGGCCTCATGATCCTCTTTTCCAGATTTTATCAAGGAGCTTAGATGAAGAAACGGTTGTGTGGCTGTCTCTGTGCACACGTCTTGTAAGGCGTCCGTCAACGTTTCTACAGGTACATTAAAAATTTTATTTGCTAACTTATGATTTCATGTACTTTCTAACTTTTCTTAAACTTTTAAAACATTGTAGTTTTTTGAGAATCTAAGTCAAGACATATTCGAATCAGCCATGAGATCAGCACCTGAGCTTGTGCAACAAGCTCTTATACCACATCGAAACATGTCGATGAGCAGCAGTGGCAGTGTTAGCAATAGCAGCAGCAGTGGCTGTGGCGGCAGCACTACCGGCAGCAGCAGCCGTGATTAAGATTATATTTATGAATTATATTTATACATGAATTATATTTATCTATTTATATATGCAACGCTTTCTACTACATAAATTATAAAAATAATATCATTGAAATTGTATTTGGAGATACCAATCATTGGAAAATATAAATAAAGTTCCTACTATAGCCGATGAAAATTAATCTATATTATTTATCATCAGTATGTGTTTTTACGATTTACACCCCGTAGATCTTAGCAGAGTCTGTCTTTATATAACATAACATTTTATAAATTAGCTTAGTATATATTATGGATCCACGTTGGAAACATCAATGGACATCAATTATATGCGGTCCTACTGGTTGCGGTAAAACATTATTCGTAAAAAGATTCATCAAACATTTATCTCTAATGAGTGATACAAATTTCTCAAAAATGATATTTCATTACGCTGAATGGCAACCAGGCTACAATGAATATATTCATAATAAAAACATTGAGTTTCATGAAGGTCTTCCAATAGGTGAAGAATACGGTTGTGATAATAATCCAAAACTAGTAATTATTGACGATTTGATGCGTGAAGCATCTAATAATGCTGTAATAGATCTTTTTACAAAAGGTAGTCATCATAGGAATTTGAGTGTTATTTTTTTGACACAAAATATTTTCCATCAAGGTAGAGGTCAAAGAGATATATCATTAAATGCGAATTACATTGTAGTTTTTTAAAACCCACGCGATAGGTTACAAATTCAACATCTAGTGCGTCAAGTAAGTCCGGAAAATACACGTTTTCTACAAGAGATTTATTACGAAGCGACATCTTTACCACACGGTTACTTACTACTGGATTTAAAACAATCAACTCCAGAAAACTGCCGTTTCCGATGCTCTATTTTCCCGGACGACCCATACCAGGTGGTCTATGTGCCGAAAAAAAAGTATAAATTATAAAACTAAAAGGAATAATGTACCAGTAGTTCTTTGATAATGGGCGAGCTCACACCTATAAAAAAAAAAAACAGCTACGGGTATTACAAGCATTGTGCTATCTAAATAATACGCAACGCTTAGCTGTTTTACGTAAAGCTGATTGTTCGGTGAACAAGGCCCAGTAGCGATTAACTCGCTCCTGGGGGACTCCTAAATTCAAGAGAAGCACCTGTCCACCGCTAGTTCCCGCAAAAATCTAACCGCCAATAGAAAATCAGCCTCTCGATCACGCCATGAATCGACCGATTTATTAGCTGATCGCTCCCGCTAGACATGCGCAATAGCCTTCTTCCCCAACTCAACGAGGAAGAAGACGAACTATTGTTTTTATCTTTCGCTTCCGCGCTTTCGCTGCATCAAGTCGCCATTAATTCCGCTTTACTTTCGCTTATTGTTAATTAACCGCATTTCGCTATTTTTATAATTTAAATTGCTTAAATTAACCGCTAATAATTTGCTCTAATTTGTTACAGATAAATTGTGTTATTTGGGCATTTATTTCACCGCTTTTACAGTGCCGGCAGAGTGTTCACCCACGTGTCAACCGGTATCGCTTGTGCTAACCACGCTGTGTATTATAAGTCCGCTTTTATTTAAACAATCTGCTATTTAACATATTAAATATAACTTGTATTCAGTGTAAATAAATTTATAGTGTTAATTTTGATAATTATTTACGCGTTTTAATTGAGATATCCAGACCTAAACCTGATCCCCGCTTTTCCGCTCTTTCAACATTTTTCAATGGTCCCTCGAGCTAGATCAGGCTGGCTCTATCTCAATTAATTCAATTAATCATACCGCTAAAAATTGTTTTGTGTTAAGTGAAGTGTAATACCGCTAGGAAAGGTCGAGTGTCAGGAGCATCGCAGAGCACATCGGGTGCTGCTCCTGATAGTCATTCGTACACCGGTACGCTGAACTTTCCGTTTATTAAGACTGAAAACTTGACTTCGGGCCTTAAATAACCTCGCTATGGAGAATTACACAAGATTGTTGAAAAATGCAATTTGTGCATCAACTTTCGTGTTCCGCACCGCGCTGCAGATTGCAAGACTGCTCAAGATTGCCAAAAATGTGGTCAACGTCACTACATGTCCATCCATTTTGGATGCACCAACGAAACCAGCTTCACCGCAGTCTACATCTTCCGCACAGATTCGCTTTCCGCTCAAGTTTTGCTAGCTACCGCCTCAGTCCAGGTACGCCCGCATCATGGCAATCCAATCACCGCCAGAGTGTTGATTGATCAAGGTTCCGAACTCACATTTATGAGACAGTCGCTCTTCAAGAAGCTTGGACAACCGCTACAGCGTGACATGGTCATGCTCAAGGGCATTGGCAATGTCTCCGCAGGAAGCTCACTAGGTGTGAGCACAATTGAGCTTCGTTCGTTGTGTACGACCGCATCGATGCATGTCATCATGCATATTCTACCGACACTGACGGTAGATCTTCCATCGTTCGTGATCGCTGATCCGAAATGGCCGCATCTTGAGAATCTCAAGCTCGCTGACCCGCAGTATCTACAGCCACGCCCTGTAGATATTATTCTAGGTGCATCACCAGCCACACAGATCATGAACGCAGAGATTCAGCGAGGACCTCGCAATGCTCCTATTGCACAATCCATCACGCTTGGTTGGATTGTCTATGGAGCTGTTACCGCTAAACACGCTTCAACATCACACGCAGCACTACATGCGTCAGTAGATACAGAATTACAAGACGCTATCGCTAAGTTTTGGGAACAGGAAGAGGTTCCATCAGGTAATTCACCGCTCAACACCGCTGAAGAAGACGAATGTGAAATTCACTTTCGTCAAACGCATTATCGATAGCCTGATGGACGCTACGTAGTGAGATTACCGCTTAAGGCCCTTGAGAGTCAACTTGGCAACTCTATCAACGCAGCTATGGGGTCACTCCGCAGATTAATAACTCGCTTGTCGCGAGAAAGAGAATATTCTGACATGTATCGTGCATTCATGGCAGAATACATTCAACTAGGACACATGGTACGAGTACCAGTCAACGAATTGCCCGCAAACGCTTACTTCTTGCCTCACCATGGGGTATTGAAGCTTGATAGTGCCACTACGAAGCTCAGGATAGTGTTCAATGGTTCCTGTGCAACATCTACAGGAATTTCATTGAACGACATTCTCCACGCAGGACCCAAAACGCAAATTGACATTTTTGATGTGATGTTGAGAATCCGTTGCAGCAGGATTCTATTCGCTACTGACATCACCAAGATGTTCAGGCAGATTGAGGTCGACTCGCTTGATTGGCCGCTTCAGTGCATTCTCTGGATAGATGAGAATGATTTACTAGACGCTTACTGTCTCAAGACAGTCACATACGGAACCGCTAGTGCATCTTTTGACGCAGTACGTGTGCTTATCCAACTAGTAAAGGATGAAGGACACCGCTTTCCGCTAGCTGTTGCTCCAATGTTGAAAACACGCTACGTAGATGACATCTACGGTGGAGCAGACAACGAAGAAGACGCTATCAAGGCTGCAGTACAAACAAAAGCTTTGTGTGCAGCAGGCTGCTTCCCGCTTGCCAAATGGGCTAGCAATAGCCCACGGTTACTCGCTAAAGTCGCTCTAGAAAAGCAGTTGGATACACCGCTTAAAGAAATCAGTGATACACCAGTAAAAGTCCTGGGCATGTACTGGAATTCACGCACTGACGCTCTCCAGTTCAAGTACACGCTACCGCCAGAGACGCCCAAGACAAAAAGAGCTATTTTGTCTGAAATCGCTAAGCTGTATGACCCGCTAGGACTTCTCGCACCAATAGTCGTCAAAGCCAAGATCTTCATGCAAGATCTGTGGCTAGATAGAATGTCATGGGACGAACAATTGTCACCATCACTCATTTACAAATGGACTGGATACCGCGAGGATCTTCGAAACATCGAATCCATCCGCATTCCACGCTGGAATAATATAGCACCTGGAGCAACTATGGAATTGCACGGGTTCTCAGACGCTTCGCAAAACGCTATGGCTGCCGCTGTTTATTTGAGAGTCACTGACGCTGATGGGAACACAAAGGTCTCACTTCTGTGTTCAAAAACGCAAGTAGCACCGCTGAAGACCATGACAATCCCACGCTTGGAATTATCTGCCGCATGGTTGCTAACAGAACTGATACTTCATGTCAAAGAAGTTCAGTCGCTTGAAAATGTCAGGATCAATCTCTGGACTGACTCTCGCATTGATTAAAAGTCCAGCAATCCGCTGAAAGACATTCGTCCGCAATAGAGTGGGAAAAATCCAAGAAACGCTTCGAGATGTCTCCTGGAAATTTATTCCAGGAAAACAAAACCCCGCTGACTGCGCTTCAAGAGGTATACCTACGCTAAAACTGAAACAACACGCTCTCTGGTGGCATGGACCAACTTGGCTTCATGAACCAGAATCCTCTTGGCCCACTCTGGAACCTTCAACTGACAACGCAACGCATCGAGAAGAACGCCAAGGTCTGACACTAGTAACTTGGAAAGCAGAAAATTGCCTGCTTCAACAATTACTATCGCATTACATGCAGCTGTTTCCACTTCTACGGAAACTCAGCATCTGGCATCGTGCCATCGACCGCTTTAAAAGAGTTCCACAATCTTCGCTGGCCTACCCGCTTACTCCATCAGACCTGGAGCGCGCTAAATTGACCTTGATTAAGTTCACTCAAGGACAATACTTTGCTAGAGAGATTCACACGCTACAAGATGGTGATGGTCTGCCTAAAAATAACAGCATCACTAAGCTGACTCCGTTCATCGACCATCAGGGGGTCCTGAGAGTCGGTGGCCGCTTGAAAAACGCATTGCTGGACCCAGAAGAGAGGCATCCAGCGATTCTACCACGACAATCACCGCTTACATCAATTTTGATTGATGAGTCGCACCGCAAAACGCTTCACGGAGGTACTCAGCTTACGCTCGCTGACTTACGCAAGAGTGTCTGGATCATTGGAGGCCGTGTTCCAGTCAGATCATTTATTTTACGCTGCGTTATCTGCACGATACACCGTGGAGAACGCGCTCAACAGTTGATGGGTCAACTACCCGTCGCACTAGTACAGCCAACTCGAGCCTTCTTGCATACAGGACTCGACTACGCTGGACCTATCACGTTGAAAACGTTTCAAGGACGTGGAGCAAAAACATACAAAGGCTGGATTGCAGTCTTTGTATGCATGTTCAGTTCAGCTGTACATTTAGAGCTAGTAACTGACTACACCGCTGCCGCTTTCATCGCTGCTTCACTAGTCGCCGAGGTATCTGCCACACACTATATTCGGACTGTGGAACCAATTTTGTAGGAGCAGATTAAGAGCTGAAACGACTATTTGCTGCAGGATCCCGCACATTACGAGAATTATCAACCTTGATCGCTCAAGATGGCACGAACTGGAAATTCAATCCGCCTGGAGCTCCACATTTTGGAGGAAAATGGGAAGCCGCTGTGAAATCTATCAAATTTCACCTTCGAAGAACAATCGGAGACTCGCTGTTGACGCTTGAGCAATATTCAACGCTACTGGCTTAAATTGAAGCCATATTGAATTCCAGACCGCTCACACTGTTGAATGAAGATTCTGCTGACCTGGCTGTACTGACTCCAGGTCACTTTTTAATCGGACAGTCACTGACCGCTATCCCAGAGCCATCGCTGACAGATTCACAACCTGCTCGGCTCTCGCACTGGGAACAAGTCCAGCAAATGGCTCAACATTTCTGGAAACGCTACTACCAGGACTGCATCCACCACTACCAGGCCATTTCAAAGTGGCATCATCGACGCAACCAGATCAAGGTGGGTTCAGTTGTACTGATCACCACTGAGGATCTCCCGCCAACCAAGTGGCCATTAGCCAAAGTAATTGCTGTCCATCCAGGTGAAGATGGACAAATCCGCGTGGTAACTGTTAAGACAGTTAACACAGAGCTGGTACGTCCAATTACAAAGCTCTGTGTCCTGCCGCTAACGCTTGAAGAAGATGATCTTGTCGACGCAGCCGCCAACCCGGGGGAGAATGTTCGGTGAACAAGGCCCAGTAGCGATTAACTCGCTCCTGGAGGACTCCTAAATTCAAGAGACACACCTGTCCACCGCTAGTTCCCGCAAAAATCTAACCGCCAATAGAAAATCAGCCTCTCGATCACGCCATGAATCGACCGATTTATTGGCTAATCGCTCCCGCTAGACATGCGCAATAGCCTTCTTCCCCAACTCAACGAGGAAGAAGACGAACTATTGTTTTTATCTTTCGCTTCCACGCTTTCGCTGCATCAAGTCGCCATTAATTCCGCTTTACTTTCGCTTATTGTTAATTAACCGCATTTCGCTATTTTTATAATTTAAATTGCTTAAATTAACCGCTAATAATTTGCTCTAATTTGTTACAGATAAATTGTGTTATTTGGGCATTTATTTCACCGCTTTTACAGTGCCGGCAGAGTGTTCACCCACGTGTCAACCGGTATCGCTTGTGCTAACCACGCTGTGTATTATAAGTCCGCTTTTATTTAAACAATCTGCTATTTAACATATTAAATATAACTTGTATTCAGTGTAAATAAATTTATAGTGTTAATTTTGATAATTATTTACGCGTTTTAATTGAGATATCCAGACCTAAACCTGATCCCCGCTTTTCCGCTCTTTCAACATTTTTCACTGATCCTGTTTTAATACGTTGTATTTGCGAGTGTATATTAAACATATTACGTGGTAACGTACCTTTAACAACGGGTCATAAGAAAAAATTAAAACGTCACATTACGATTTTAAGAAAATTATCATCAGAAGAAAGCAATCTAAATACTAAAAAGAAAATAATTATTCAAAAAGGCGGCTTTTTACCTTTATTTTTAGCACCTATTCTGGGTGCTTTGGTTGCAAATATAATTTCTAAATAAAACATTCAGTAAAATCATGGAACACGCCCGTAAGATGGTGTTAGTGCCTGAGGATAAAATTCATGAGAAATTGGCAGTCTCAGAAAAAAATGAAGATATCGCAAAAAATAAATCTTGTCTTACTAGTGGAACAGTGTTAACTAGGCTCGACAATGAAATGTATGAAATTTTAAATTCTACGGGTAAATATAACTCAGACCGTGAAAAATGTCAAGCGTATTTACAAACACTTAAGCGATATCTTAGGATTCTTGAAAATGAAAAAAAATCTGTCAATGCTGCTAATATAGATACCAACATAAATGTTTCAGACCTGGCTGTAGACAACAACAACTCTAAATTTTTCGAGAGTAGTGTAGGTTCTTCTGAAAGTGAAATTGATCATCGTTCTTCATATGATGTAGTTATAGATAATTCGGTTATAGACAGTGTACCTAGAAGATTCAGAGGAAATGCAGCGCGGCTATTAAAAAGGCTAAGAAGTGCACCTGCCACGTTAATATCTTGGGACGATAGAGGTCTTGTGACAATTGGAGGTAAGAAAGTAGCACGTTCTAATATCACTGATCTTTTAAACGATGTGTTGAGGTCTAGAAAGAGTGTGAAAGCGATAGGTCATCAACAGTTTGCTCAAGTACTGCAAACGTTAAACATTCCGCGTGAATACATCGGTAATCGAGTTTATTTTAACGAAGAAATGTCAACTTCTACACCTAGAAGACGATCTGTTAATTTTTCCGTGCCTAAAATACTTACAGAACACACATCCTTAGACGAATTACAATTAAATCAAAACGGTGAAGGTTCTATAAATAAAAACAGTCAAAGTAAAAAAATACCATGGATAAAGTTGAGATAGATAAAAAACTAAAAAACATCTATTATGATCCTATAAGACCAGAAAGTTTTTCAGGTGCTAAAAATATTCTAAAATACTCTGCTGAAAACAAATCAGAGCTATCTCAAGATGATGTTAAGGAATGGTTAAATAAACAAGAAACTTTTACAAAGCACCGTATGAACAGGAAACGTTTTATTAGAAGGACTTATAATGTTGAATCAATAGATGATGTCTGGGAAGCTGATTTAGCTGATTTACGAAGTATCTCTACGTATAACAAGGGTTATAAATATATATTGATGGTGATCGATGTATTGAGTAAGTATGCGTGGGCTGAGCCTCTAATAAATAAAACTAGTCTAAGTGTGACTCAAGCATTCCAAAAAATCTTAAGTAGAAGTAACAAAAGAATACCCCGCTTAGTGCAGACAGATAGCGGAAAGGAGTTTCTTGGAGAGACTTTTCAAGAGTTTTTGAGAAAAAAGGAATATTGTTTAGAACAGTACGCAACCCTGACGTCAAAGCAGCTATTGTAGAACGTCTAAATAGAACGATAAAGGAGAGGATATGGCGTTATTTTACGTATTCCCGCACAAAAAAGTATTTAGACATATTACAAAAAATTATTTACGCTTACAATCACACAACACATACTGGTATCAAAATGGCGCCGGTAAATGTTAACAATAATACAGCTTAAATAGCTTTTAATAACTTTAAAAAACGTTATGAAAATGAGAAGCGCTCTGCGCTCTTGAAAAACCGTAAGCTTAAATATGCTGTTGGTGACTTGGTACGTATCAGTAAAGCAAAGGCAGCGTTTACGAAAGGATATGAGAGTGGCTGGAGTAGCGAAGTTTTTAAAGTATAAAGTATTTCTGAATATCGCCAACCACCAGTTTATATATTAACTGATCTTCAAAACGAACCAATCAACGGTATATTTTATGAAGAGGAATTATCTAAGGTTGAATAAATGTCTTTAGAAAGAGATAATTTTTACATAGTGCTACCTAGCAATAGCAGTATGAAATACTTCCCGGACAACACAACTACTCATTTTATAACGCGTTTGCCCTATCCTTTAGAACTTAATGGATGGTGGGATGTTGCTTTAGTGGAAATCCAGACGCCGATGACAATCTTACATATTCCTAAAGATTTCACGAAAGTTACATTAACCGTTGAATATATAGATACAGAAGATAATAATAAAATAATGGATTTGTTCCTTTATTCTAACAACATACCACATGGTCAATATCAAAATATAGGCTCTTTAGTGGATTCTCTCAACAAACTTAAATCAGTTTCAGAGCATATCAATTTTACTTGTAGTGCTGGCGGTTTCATAAAATTTTATACAACATGCAAGTGTGAAAATGCAAGACATACGCTGGCATTAGGTGATCGGCTCTGGCATATATTAGGCTTTGAAGAAAGTTCGTTTTCTAAAGTTATAACAGACGGCCCTGATGACTGTTGCGGATCTAAACCAGCCTCTCTATCTCAAGCTATACCAGGAAAATTATTCGTTTATACAGATATTTGTGAAGGCTACATAACAGGAGATATTTAGGCCCCTCTACTACGCGTTGTGCCTCTTGATCACGATCAATACATTTACGGTTCAACTAAAATTAAAAGTTTTTCGCCTGGCCAATATATACCTCTATTATGTAAAAGTATAGCTACTATCGAAATTGATATAAGAGACGAATATGGTAAACCATATTCGTGCTGTTATATATAAACCATCTTCTGCTGTTATATATATCCAAGGCTTTATAAATAACGACCGTGAATTTTTACCTAAAGAAATAGGTGTAACCTCTCTAATTAACAGTGATACTGCACATTGGATTTTGGCTCCTGAATTCTCGTTTAACCTGCTATCCGAAGAAAGACAGCTCGAAAACAACGCCTTAACCCGAAAACATGGTCTTGAATGGTACGATGGGGAATCAATGGTAAAATACGTGCACACACAGTTACGCTTTTTTTGTCAAAATTCTATGAAAATTTATACAAGAGGGAGGGCACAAAAATCATACTTGGAATCTCTACTCTGCAGACCAGTTATAAATATTGAAGATTTGCAAGACAGTCCCTCAGTATCTACGCTGCATCAGCCACGGTTAACCTGTGCCTTACACAGTGTTTTGGAATCTCGAAGAAATCGGAGTCTTGGTTATAATCAGTGTGCTTTGTCTTGTGCTGACTTACTGAAACAGTGGTTAAGTAAGAAAGCAAATTCTGAAGCTGGTAAAAATAGCTACGAACCTTCACTCGTTTGTCCTTGGGGGTGTTAGGCTTATAATGAACACGGTGCAGGTCTTAAAAGCTATTCAGTATATACCATACCACGCGATTGGAGTGTATCCTGCAGACAGGATCCCGAGAGTCTGGACTAAGCCTATAGCCTTCGTAGTAAACACAGATGGATGCCATAAGCCAGGACAGCACTGGGTCGCCATATACGTCGATAGAGATGGCTGTGGATGGTACTTCGACAGCTATGGACTTCCACCGTATATCCCGCAGCATCTTAAACGCCTCAAAAACAACTGTAAATGGTTCAAATATAACCACATTCAGTTGCGAAAAGAAGATTCTCAAGTGTGCGGTCAATACTGTATCATGTTTTTGCATTATATGTCTACTTATCCTTCACTTGATAGATTTATATCTATCTTTGACGGAAGACTTGACAGAAATGATGAGATCGTCGAAGAATATTATAATACGTTTATGAAAATAAAGCCAAAAAAATATAACAATAATTTTGTAAGTGACATAATAGCTAATATTCAATCATGTTCTTAATTTTGTATTCACAATAATCGCTAATAATCAATTATGTACTCCTATTCTTTTTATGTGAAATTAAATATCTAAAATGCAAATTTTTGTTGTATCTTTATTTATTTTGATATAATTGCCTCTCCTTTGAAATCTTTTATTTAATTATTAGTTTATATAATAAATTAGTATGATATAATAGTAATATACATATTATGAAAAGGTAAGTATATCTTTAAATATAAAAACTTGATAAGTATAAGGAGTTGTAATCAATCCCGTTGATAACCTTAGCAAAAAAGAATTTGCAAATTCAGCATTATTTCTATAACGGTTAGAACTGTATGTATGTATCATCATCACGCTTATAAAAGCAACCACGTCAGTGACCTTGAGTAAAAAGAATTTGCAAGCTCAGCGACCTTGCAATAGTTTATATTACCGTTACTACTACTACTGCTAGCGCTGCGGACTCACACATACACACACACGTTACCCCCACCTCAAAGGAGTGGGATGCGCCAAAGTTGCACCATACTGCTTCTAAAGTTAACTAAAATTCATAGAATATTGAAATTCAAACAATCTTCATGGATAAAGCCATATATTGATAAAAACACACAGTGTAGACAAAATGCCAGGAATGATTTTGAAAAAAATTTATTTAAAATCATGAATAACAGTGTATTTGGTAAGACTATGGAGAATGTAAAAAAAAATAAAGATGTGCATTTAATTACTAAATGGGAGGGAAGGTATGGTGCTAAAGCTTCAATTTCTAAACCTCATTTTCATAGTCTTACTATTTTTGGTGAAGATATAGTTATAATTGAACTAACAAAAGCTAAAGTTTATTTTAATAAGCCAATCCATGTTGGATTTTCTATATTAGATTTATCGGAAATATTCATTTATGACTTTCACTATAATTATATTAAAAACAATTATCGACATACCTCCAAATTAATGTATACAGACACTGATAGCTTAATCTAACATTTTACTGTACCAGAGATTTATGAAGACATTAAGCGTGATCTATTAAAGTTTAATACCTCTGACTACCCTGTTGATAATATTTATTAAATGCCGTTGGTTAATAAAAAAGTTCGGGGGCTTATGAAACATGAAAATAATGGAAAAACTATGTCCGAATTTGTGGATCTCAGAGCTAAACTGTATGTTTTCGAAATATTTAATCCTGTTGAAGAAAAAGATAAAATTAAAAAAGCAGCAAAAGGCGTCAAAGGTTCAACTTTGAAAACCATTACATTCAATGATTTCAGAGAATGTCTGAATATCCACGGTAATTTATTGCATGAGCAATATTTAATCAAAAATAAAAATCATGAAGTATGTACTGCAATTCAGAAAAAATTAACTTTAAGCTGGGGAGACGATAAACGTCAGTTATTATAAAATAGTACTGACACTTTACCATGGGGATTTAATGTGTCTGTTAATGAATTAATGGAGATAGAATATCCTCAAGATAAAATAAAGAAAATAAAATTTGAAAAAAGAAAATTAATGTAAATAATTGTAAATCTAGTTCAAGGTTTATTAATAAAGTATAAAAATTTACGTTTTAAAATTTTTTTATTTTAATTCAATGTATCGGACCTTCCATCTATAATTTACTCAGTCGGCAAAGCAGATTTGTAGATTAGTTTCCATGCTACGTTACCATCCGTAGATATGGGCGCCCTGTTTTTTACCGACCTGTTTTACTGACGTGGATTTGGTGGAGGGTTTTTCATCGGTGGTGCTGGTGGTGAATTCTACCGCCATTTTTTAAATCTTACTATCTTCCATTTTCCCGCTATTTTTTAAATCTATCCACCATTTTACCGTCATCTTTAAATCTTACTATCCGCCATTTTACCGCTATTTTTAAATCTTACTATCCGTTATTTTGAATCCGCCATCTGGTAGCTGTTATCTGGTGACTGCTATCTGATATCTGGTGGTTGCTATCTGACATCCTGTGACCGACATTTTGAGTCTGGAATCCGCCATTTTGAATCTGATTTCCACCATTTTGAATTTGAGTTTGTCATTTGAGGTTAGAAAAAAGCATCTTTAACTATTAACCCGCCTTCGGCTCGGCCATAACAGATCAATAGTTCAGGATTACGCATTTGTAGTAAGATATATCCATGTTTTATATATTTAAAATGAAGTTATGATAACTACTTGCGAGAAGGATTTTACACAACGCCATCTGGTAGTAGCTTGTATTACTTCTAACTGCGTAGTAGATGACGTCATCAAACAAGTTTAGACTTGTTTTGTGAAAGGGGTGGGGGAAATTTCTACGAATCAGATGACTCATACCATTCCAGAATTTTCTAACTACGTAGTAAATGACGTCATCAGACAGGTTTCAACCTGTTCAAGGTCGCGTAACTGCGCAGTTTTCTTTGTTCTATTTCTAACTGCGTAGTAGATGACGTCATCAAACCGGTTTTAGGTAGTGGAGTGGGGGTAACTGCGCAGTAGATGACTCATTCTGTTCTAGAATTTTCTTACTGCGCAGTAGATGGCGTCATCAAACCGGTTTTGAGGTAGAGGAGTGGGGGTAACTGCGCAGTATTTTCTGCTTATATAAGCAGCTCGCCGAGAGCGTACTTCACAAAAACGAAGTACACGTCTCCAGTAAAACATCTCTTGTGATCAAAAGTATTCAGTGTTATAAAATATAGTGAAGTACGCGAGTATAGTCCAGTGTGCAAAAACTATTGTGTGCATAAACTGTAGTCCAATGTGTCAAAAACTATCGTGCGTGTATAAACTATAGTCTCGTGTAAATTCAGTGTGTGTATAAACTATAAACAGTGACATAATTTTTAAAAGTGTACATAACCTATAAACAGTGTATATAACCTAAAAGCAGTGTACATAACCTATAAACAGTGTACATAACCTATAATATTGTGTAAATAGACAGTAGTGAAGTGTTTATCTTCCCAAAATGGCGCAACATAACCTCATCGAGGCTCTCAAAAACTTGGTAGAAATTATTGCCGTCTCATATGCTGATCTGTTGGGAGAGCAGCTTACTGATGAACATCGTTTACGAGTGTGTAACGAGACCATTGAGTACTTAAACACAATATTACTGGATTCTAGGACAACAATTCAAGTGAGGCGAAGTGTTCAAGCACACATCAACCAACTTAACTGGTTTGCCGATCAGTTCTCCAGACTCGGTAACCAAGAAGTTGGTGGAGATCTCAACCAAGGAGTCAAATGACAGAACCTGGAGAATGCTTTTGCTGGTAACATCCAGACTGGATGTATTATCAACCAGCGTCACAAAGATCCAGCATCATTTCTCCAGGCTTCACGGGAGATCATCATCAACAAAGTGCAGAGTGTCTTAAGAGATCTGGCAGGGTTGAAAGTAAACGTACAATTATTCTGCACATTCCGGAAACATCAACAAGATATTGAAGAGCGGAAATCTTTTGTCACCAAAAGCCGCGAGATACTGCCTGCTACATCTCTTCAGGATTAGTTTAGTCAACATGTCTACGACAAATTACTACAAAGAATTGAAGATTTTGTACATTAGGGTTCCGGATGGAGTCTGCTTGGGCCAAACAGCTTAATGGTGACTATGTCAAGATTCGCACCAACTCAAGTTGGAAACTCCACCTTCGTTAGATTTCTAAAGGATATTATCAGGAAGCATGCGGTGACGAACATCCAGAACAATGATGAGTTCTGCTTCCTGTGGTGCGTCAACGCCGCCTTGCATCCACCAGTATTGGTTCCGGGTGACCCTATAAGTTATCGTCACTTCAGCGTCAGATTGAACTATGAAGGTATTCAATTTCCAATTAAACTTAATGATGTACCAAAATTTGGAAAAATGAATGATCTTAGCATTAATGTGTATGGTATAGATTCAGAATTCACGGGTAAATAGTCTGAAAAAAGTACTATCATCCCATTATATTTAAGTAACTTCGAGTCAGAAATACCGACAATTCATTTATTGATGATTAGGGCCGAGAATTTAGTTTTTTTAAAAGAGAGAGACAGAAGATAGGCGTAGCCAAGCGTTCTGATTGGTCGTAATAAATAAATTGTTTTTTGTTTATCGCTATTAAGTGAAGACAGCAGCTTGAATAAAAAATAAAATTTAGATTGCTAATCCAACATGAAAATATAAAAAATATGTCAAAAAAAAAACAGGTTAGTTTGCAGATGTGAAGGTGCTTGTAAACAAATACAAGTCTGTGCTGCTCAGATAAATAAAGAAGAGAATTTGAAACACCGTGTTGTAACTAAAATGTTTAATGAAATGAATAAAAGTGAACAGTGACAAGCTGGCGATTTTGCTGGAGATCGCGTAAAGGAATTGCTCCCGGTCTCACTGGTAATTTTGCTGGAGATCGCACTGACGGTCTTTTTAAAGGTCTCGCTGGAGGTCACGCTAGAAATCTTGCTGACGGTCTCGCTGGAGATCACGCTGATAGTTTTTCTATAGGTCTCGCTGTCGGTATCACTGGAGGTCGTTTTGCTGGGAGTTGTGCTAATGGTATGGCTGCCAGTCTCGCTAGTAATTTTGCTAGCGATCACAGTGACGGTTTCGCTCGAGATTACGCTGACGGTCTTTCTGGAGGTCTCGCTGGAGATCACGCTGATGGTCTCGCTGGAGGTCGTTTCGCTATAGAAGTTGTACTAATGGTATTGCTGCCAGTCTCGCTGGTAATTTTGCTAGCAATCACGGTGATGGTATCGCTGGAGATTACGCTGACAGTCATTCTGAGAGTCCCGCTGGAGATCACGCTGACGATCTTTCTGGAGGTCTCGCTGGTGATTACGCTGACGGTTTTTCTGGGAGTCTCGCTAGAGATCACGCTGACGATATCGCTGGAGATCATGCTGACGATCATTCTGGAGGTCTCGCTGGAGATCACGCTGACGGTCTCTCTAGAGGTTCCGCTGGAGATCACGCTGACGATCTTTCTGGAGGTCTCGCTGTTAATCACGCTGATGGTCTTTCTGGAAGTCTCGCTGGCCATCACGCTGACGATCTTTTTGGAAGTCTTGCTGGAAATCACGCTGACGATCTTTTTGGAGATCTCGCTGGTGATTACGCTGACGGTTTTTCTGGGAGTCTTGCTGGAGATCACGCTGACGATCTCGCTGGAGATCATGCTGACGATCTTTCTGGAGGTCTCGCTGGTGATCACGCTGACTGTATTTCTGAAGGTCTCGCTGGAGATCACGCTGAGTCAGCGTGATCTCCAGCGAAACTTCCAGAAAAACCGTCAGCGTAATCACCAGCGAGACCTCCAGAAAGATCGTCAGCGTGATCTCCAGCGAGACTCCCAGAAAAACCGTCAGCGTAATCACTAGCGAGACCTCCAGAAAGATCGTCAGCGTGATCTCCAGCGGGACTCTCAGAATGACTGTCAGCGTAATCTCCAGCGATACCATCACCGTGATCGCTAGCAAAATTACCAGCGAGACTGGCAGCAATACCATTAGTACAACTTCTATAGCGAAACGACCTCCAGCGAGACCATCAGCGTGATCTCCAGCGAGACCTCCAGAAAGACCGTCAGCGTAATCTCGAGCGAAACCGTCACTGTGATCGCTAGCAAAATTACTAGCGAGACTGGCAGCCATACCATTAGCACAACTCCCAGCAAAACGACCTCCAGTGATACCGACAGCGAGACCTATAGAAAAACTATCAGCGTGATCTCCAGCGAGACCGTCAGCAAGATTTCTAGCGTGACCTCCAGCGAGACCTTTAAAAAGACCGTCAGTGCGATCTCCAGCAAAATTACCAGTGAGACCGGGAGCAATTCCTTTACGCGATCTCCAGCAAAATCGCCAGCTTGTCACTGTTCACTTTTATTCATTTCATTAAACATTTTAGTTACAACACGGTGTTTCAAATTCTCTTCTTTATTTATCTGAGCAGCACAGACTTGTATTTGTTTACAAGCACCTTCACATCTGCAAACTAACCTGTTTTTTTTGACATATTTTTTATATTTTCATGTTGGATTAGCAATCTAAATTTTATTTTTTATTCAAGCTGCTGTCTTCACTTAATAGCGATAAACAAAAAACAATTTATTTATTACGACCAATCAGAACGCTTGGCTACGCCTATCTTCTGTCTCTCTCTTTTAAAAAAACTAAATTCTCGGCCCTATTGATGATTAAAAAAAGTGTAAATCATACCGATAATTTAGATAATATTGAGTTAGTCTATCACTTTGCATGGATACATAATCTTTCTGGATTAATTAAAAGTCAAATATCTCTAGGTAAACATAGATTGTACTTTTGTGATCGTTGTTTTAATCATTTTAAACTTCAAAAATGCTATTTAGAGCACCGAGTAGATTGTTTTAAATCTAACACAATCCGCATGGAATTTCCTAGTGTAAAAAATAAAATTTTGAAATTCAAAGATTTTAAGTCCAAAGATACTGTACCGTTTGTAGTTTACGCAGATCTAGAATGCAAACTCGAACCCCCGGGAGATGATGAAAAGACAGCTCATAAACATGTTCTACACAGTATTGCTTATTACGTACATTGTAGTTATAATAACACACTCTCCAAACCGTTAAATTAAACCGTTCCCCTGATTGCATCAACTGGTTTGTTAAACAGTTAGTCATTAGCTCTGGACTTCGAAAAAATTCTAAAGAATCCCATCAAAATTAAACCTTTAACGAAAGAGCAACAAGATAGACACAACCAGGCAACTGTGTGTGATATCTGTGAAAAGCCTATAACATCTCCTACAGATAAAGTTTATGAGCATTGTCACTTCACAGGTAATTACAGAGATGCTGCTCATAAATCATGTAACGTTAATTATCGAATATCTATCATTATCCCAGTTGTCTTTCATAATTTATCCAGCAATGACTCACACTTCATAATTAAGTCCTTAGCTACAGTATTTGAGGGTGAAATTATATTATTACCAATCAATAAAGAGCGTTACATTCCTTTTACAAAATCAGTTAAAAATACTTCAGTCTCTCTAAAATTTATTGACTCTTTTAGATTTATGGCCTCCAGCTTAGAGAAATGAGCTTCATACCTTGATGACAAAGACAAACAGATTACGCGACTCCACTACCCTGACCCTGATAAATTTAAATTAGCAATACGTAAGGGTGTATTCCCGTACGAGTACATTGACAGTATTGAAAGACTAGACGAGACACAGTTACCTGATCAGGATTCATTCTATTCAAAATTATCAAACTCTACTATTTCCGATGATGATTATGATTTTACTCAAGTAGTTTGGAATGAATTTAATATTAACACGCTTGGAGAGTACTCAGACGTATACTTGAAGACTGATGTCCTCCTCTTGGCTGATGTTTTTGAAAATTTTCGACTCAGTTGTTTCAAGATATACAATTTAGATGCCCTACATTTTTATACAGCACCAGGTCTTTCGAACTCTGCAATATTAAAGCATACTGAAGTAGAACTTCAACTGCTAACTGATCCTAAGATGCTTCTTTTCATTGAAAATGGTGTTCGCGGTGGGGTATCGATGTGTGCTAATAGACATGCTGAAGCTAATAACCGGTACATGGGTAAAGATTTTGATTCAAACAACCCTGAAACAAACCTGATGTACTACAATGTAAATAATTTGTATGGCGCAGCGATAAGTATGTCGTTACCCAAGAGTAAATTTGAATGGATTGAAAATGTAGACAATGTAGATCAGTTTTTCAATGATCATGAGAGTGTAGACTACATCCTTGAAGTAGACCTACACTCTCCTGAGAAATTACATGATCTACACAAAGATCTACCTTTATGCCCAGAACATTTTGTACCACCTGGTAGCAAACAACAAAAACTCACGACAACTCTGTATGATAAAAATAATTATGTTATTCACTATAAAAATTTAAAGCAATGTTTAGATTTAGGTTTAGTTCTTAAGAAAATACATCGAGTCTTGAAATTTGAGCAATTAGACTGGCTCAAGTCATATATCGATAAAAATACTGCGTGTCGAAAATTAGGTAAGAATGAATTTGAAAAAAACTTTTACAAATTAATGAATAACGCAGTTTTTGGAAAGATCATGGAGAATGTAAGGAAATATAAATATGTATATTTGAGAACTAAGTGGCAAGGTCGATACAATGTATCCGATTTAGTATGTAGACCTAACTTCCACAGCCTTACCATTTTCGATGAGGATATGGTTATAGTTGAACTTAAAAAAGCTAGAGTTTGCATCAACAAGCCAATATATGTAGGCTTTAGTATATTAGATTTATCTAAAATTTATATTTATGACTTTCACTATAATTATGTTATGAAAAATTATGAAAAAACTTCAAAATTATTATGTACTGACACAGACAGTCTAATTTACCAATTTAATGTACCCAACATCTATGAAGACATCAAACGTGATATCTCAATGGTTGATACCTCTGATTACCCGCCTGAAAATGGCTTCAACATGCCTCTTGTCAATAGAAAGGTTCTGGGACTTATGAAGGACGAGAACAATGGAAAAATCATGTCCGAATTTGCGGGTCTCAGAGCCAAGGTGCACGCCTTCGAAATCCACGATCCTGAGAAGGAAAAAGACAGGACAAAGAAACAGGCAAAGGGTATCGGTCGATCAGCCTTGAAGACCATCACGTTTGATGACTTCAAGAGATGTCTTTTTAAAAATGTATTGTTAAAAAAGAGCAGTACATGATAAAAAGTAAAAAACATCAAGTACACACAATAAAGCAGGAAAAACTTGCTCTTAGTTGGGCTGATGACAAACGTCAACTCATTGAAGCAAGCACGGATACTGTACCTTGGGGTTATAAAGGCTCCTTAGATTTTAAGAAACGAAAAATTGTTGAAGATAACGATGAAAATAATAATAAAAGACAAAAAAATTTGTAATAATAGTACTAAAAAACAATGTAAATATAGTTTTAAAGTTTGTAAATAAAAACAATGTAAATATAATTTGTGTTTTACATATCAGATTTATTTATCCAACTATTATGTTTAGTATCAAAACCTAGCCATTTAACATAGTATTTATTTCTACGTTTCCTAATTACTTTTTCGACAAGATATACATCTGGATATTTGACTTTGCTGAGTTCTTCGTTGTAAAATCCGCCTTCGATTGGTTGATCCTGATAGCCCACGAGCTTGTACGTCGTTGGATTCGTATTCTGCACCTACTTGTTTGTGAAGATTTCTGTTGTCCAGTTTGGTGTGTATCCTTTGTTAAAAACATGTTTGTACTTGCTGATTCGGACTTTGTCTCCAACTTTGAACTTCTGCTTCTGCTCAGATTTGGTTTTCAGTGGTTGATATATATTTTCCAATAGTTGTTTCTCCTGAGCAGCGGTAACATCAGCAGGTTTCATTTTGATGGTACTATGTTTGGTGTTGATGTAAGTATTCACCAAGTCATCAAGTATATCGGTCCACTTGTAGCTACCACGAGCTGTAAACTCTCGCCACATTTTAGTCTTAAGTGTTCTATTGAAACGTTCACATATGAATGCTTTGAGATTGCTGAATGTTGAATACAGATTTATCTTGTGCTGCTTTATCAAATCTTTGAATTCTTTGTTGTAAAACTCTTTGCCCTCATCAACATGAAGATTCTTAGGGACACGACCTTGCTGAAGTACAGACTTCATAGCACGTGTGACATCTACACTACTTTTAGACTTAATTGGAACTGCCCAGGCATACTTTGAAAATATATCGATGATTGTAAGCAGATACTTGTATCCTTTATTAACTGTTGCATATGGAATCATCTCAACCAAGTCAGCTTGCCAAGTCTCATCGAGACCTCGGATGTCAACATGACGACGTTTATAGTTCCTGCGAGCTGGTTTGTGAAGCTCTTCAGCTATCACTGTCTTTTTGTCGTTCATTGAGTTTCTCAGTAAGATATTTGATATTATTTTGGTGAGAGGAAAGTACTGCTTTAGCCTCCTCAATAGCTGTCTGTAAATTTCCCACAGAAGCTTTTAGTATTACTATTTCAGAGTGTAAATGTGAAATAATCTCTTTCTGTTTATACTGTCTATACTTTTATTCAGTTCAGATATTTGTCTCAGTACCAATTGCACTGTCGCCGCATCATGTTCATTTGAAGGATTACCGAGATTGCACAGCCTTTCATTCTCAATGTTATAGTTTCCATCAGAATTAACATTGAATTCAGGTAAAAATCATTTGGACGCTGCGTGTAAGGAACACGATATAGCTTACTCGAAAATCGTGAAAATTTAGAAGCCCGTCACGAGGCTGATAAAATCCTTACTGAGAAAGCGTGGCAACGATTTCAAGCGAGAGACGCTGCTGTTGGTGAAAAAGCTGCTGCTTGGAGTGTAAATAAAATCATGAAGTTAAAAAGACGTTTTGGTATGGGGCTTAAAAAAGAAAAACCTATCACCAAGCGTAAGACAATTAAAAGAAAAACAATGAAGCGTAAGACAGTTGTTAAAAGAAAGATAACCAAGTCTAAGCGAAAAACAACAAAGCGTAAGATAACCAAACGCAAGGTAACCAAAAGAAAGACAGCCAAGCGCAAAACTTCCAAGAAGAAGAAGGATGTTGCTCTAAGACAGATTGTTGATGGAGCTAAAAAGTCCATGCAACCTGGTGGAGATCCAGTTAAAACAGCTCTTGAAGGTGCTCGCAAGGCTGTCAAGAAAGCTGGTGGAAAGAAAAACATTCGATTGCCTCGTATTCTACCAGTTCTGTCAAAGATTGGAGGAGTACTTCCATTCTTGATTCCCCTGTTTGCAGGGTTATCAGCTGTTGGTGCTCTGACAGGTGGAGCTGCAGGTGTTGCAAAAGCTGTGAACGATGCCAGCGCAGCTAAAAATCAACTTGTAGAAAAGAAACGTCACAATTTGAAGATGGAGGAAATAGTTGTAGGTAGAGGATTATACCTCAAACCTTACCGCAATGGTATGGGACTTTATCTGATACCATACCCAGAGGGAGCTGGTTGCAAGAAGTCAAAAAACCAGTAGAGCTACCACATCGAGCAGTGACTAACATCGACTTACTGAAATATGCTAAAGTGCTTAAAATTCCAAATTTTCGTGGAGTTTTCATGAGAAATGATTTACCAAAATCTGGACCGAAGATAAACGAATCAGCAATAATAAATTCTTTCCCGCTTCACAGCATTATTTATATTTATAAAAATGCTTGCCGTAAGATGGACGGTGTGGCTTAATGTTATAACGGGTATTTTCGTCCCCGTGCGTTAGCGAGGACGAAGTCCGAAATAAATAATCTGGCCTACCTGCTTTACCTGTTGTTGGGCGCCAGGAGCTTTGCTTCGATCACGTCGATTTCCGGCTACTCCGGTCCAGGACTCTCTTCGACGGGTGGCGGGCCTTAAGGGTACGACTTAATTATAGAGGAACGAGGAAAGTATGCGGGATTGCTCGCAATTAATTCTGAATTAATTAAAAAAATTAATAGAGAAAATTAAATTATAAATTTATTAACAATAAATGAAAACGATTGGTTAGTATTAACAAATCAAGAAAATAAACGCAAGGAAAATTAATCAATAATAATCGTCGACGCTGTCGTCGATTCGCAGTTCGCAACCCGAACAAGGAAAAGTTCAAAGTCGCCGCAATAATAACAATGAGCTAATCATAATAATCCACTTAATAATAACTCGCTAAATACCAAAAAAAAAAATAATGAACCTTCGCTCAGCTAAATTAATAACCATCGATTCAGAAAAAATTAATCTGTGCTCAAATTAACTAACGGAAATTAATTAGCTAAATAAAACAATAATCTTCGCTGAACTCAAGTAAATACCATTAAGCAAGATAATACAACATAAATCGTTGCATCAATTCAGTTAATTTCAGTAAATTAACAAAAAAAATTTAATCTCCGCTAAATTCAGTTAATAACAATTTATTAACTCAAAGAAATAAATCGAATCGCCGGCTTTAATTAATGATGATTAATTAAAAATAATAACAACACAAAAAAAAAATCTCCGCTTGCTTTAATTAATAACGATTAATTAAATAAGTAAAACTGGATAATCGATGCGCCAAAATTCAATTAAGAATAGCCAAATTAAATTTCAAGATTCAAATAATTTATTCGCCGAATTTAATTAAACCTTAAATAATAAAATTCAATCGTCGAATTTACTCAATAATTAAATTAAATACTTAAGTAAAAAAAATTAAATAATCACTCAGTTCTCTGTCACTGAGTCTCACACAGTTCAAATTCTATTCTAAGTCCCAAATGCTCCGCTGAGAGTGGGCAACTTACTTCCGATTGCCTGCCTCGGACGCGGCAGCCGTTTCTCGGGTTCCCTCTCCGTAGGCGAACCTCTTACTCAACGTCGGTAAATCGCACGAACCCGAAGCTCGATCAATGGGTAATCGAACTCATCGATTACCCCGGGAGTACAAAATCAACCAGCATAATACTTATAACGAACAATAAAAATTATACCTCTGTAAACACACACAAAAAAAAAATATGGCGGTACCTAAAAACCTCGTGGGATTATCTCTGCTGACTGACTCAACTTAGCCTTGACGTTTTTACACTATGACTCGACTGGTGTCGAGTACAATTAATACTACATAAATTAATTATTTAATGAACCCAATCCAACTGTTTAATTAACTGTTTAATTAACAAATTCGAATCCCACGAGCTACTTCAATTGAGACAAAGCCACTCACCCTGGTCACAACGTCGACCTGAAGTTATTCCTAGGTTGTTCTGCCACCAAGTCGCTCTCAGCTTCCACGTCGGACTCTTGGATAATGGATTCCTCGGCGAGGATACTTGCTGATTCTTCGGAATCCGGACACGTCGACTAACAATCACACCAAAACACGCGTCGTACTTTATGACGCTTTCGTCGAGGAACTAATTAGCAACAGCTAATTATCGTCGCACTGCCTTTATTTTTCGGCAACTCAAAATCAGCACACTACGTCGTGGCTAATTAAATATACGTAGATTTCAAACGCAAGAATTACTCAAGGAGTTTTTCCCAAAAATAACAAAAAAAAACTAAGTCGTAAAAACGTGTCTGCACACGGCAAGTTGGAAACGTGGAAGAAGGAAAAAAAATCAGCACATGTCGCATTCTTTTCTCTCTCCCCTCTCTGCTGGGTCCGTCGTTAGCTGTGAACTTCAGAGATGGCGCCGTAAGTCCAATTTTCCGATATCGACGTTTTGAATGATGTATTGGCTGGAGCACTGGAGCGCTCGACAGCTAGCTTTACCCTTCACGCATGCGTCGATTGCTCACTTCGAGTTCCAATCAGTCTGTCGTTTCGCTCGCTCTCGAGACAGCCATCCTCCCGTCGTTGATGATCTTGCAGGTTACCCACGTCGATGATCCTCGTTGTTTCTCTTCGCGGGTTTGTGGCCGACGTCGTTAGTACCGTCACAATAATTAAGTATTTAAATCTAACTTAAAGCTACTTACTTACTAAATCAAATTACATATTATCGCATTAGATTTTGGTTTCGCGCGCAATCGAGCTTCGTTCGAATTTCTACACGCGAGGGCGACTCGGTCGCGGCGAATCCAACCAATGGGCATAAAATAAAATGAAAAAAACTCAATTAAAATTTCCTTTAAAATTAAATTCAAAAAGGTAAAATAGAGAAACAACGCCTTAACAGGTGGCGCTAAAAGCGGCCTGTTACAATGTATATAGAATAAGCGAAAAGAAATTTAGTATAGACCGGATAGCTCAAATGGTAGAGTAGCCGACATGTCTTCGGAAGGTTCTGGGTTCGAATCCCAGTCCAAGCTATCTAATAATTTTTTCTCGCATATTCTATAAACTCACATTAAGATGATCCTCTCCACATTCCTTTCTCAATCCTTTCCTACCAATATCCTGTTACGTGAATGTGGAACGCTTCACGTAATAATTACCGTAACTCCTATTCTTTCCCGCTTCACAGCATTATTTATATTTGTAAAAAATATGGAACGCTTCACGATTTTGCGTGTCATCTTTGCGCAGAGGCCATGCTAATCTTCTCTGTATCGTTCCAATTTTAGTACATTACAAAAGACTCTTCAAGTCAAAAGTTTCATAGAACACTATTTTTTGAACTTTCGAAGTGCAATAACTCTTAAATGAACTAACGAATAATCAAATAAAAGGTTTTTTTTACATAACGTCAACATTTCAAGCTCAAAAACCTCATAAGTGCAATTTTAAGCGCTTAGATATGGAATTAGCGGAAGTTGCAGGGATGGCCTTTAGGGTCAACCGTTTTCCAGATTTTTTTGTGATAAATGAGCGTTATGAGACGTGCACTTTTCTGATTTTCCAAACTTATCTTTTCTCTCCATATAGAGTAATAAATTGATAATTCCGTGAAAATTTTTAAAATTTAATTCATTCAACTCGGGTTATGATTTTCTTACAGTAAATGAAATAAAGAAGAAAAAAATTTGATACATGAGTAATTTTTTTTTTAGCTTTACGAAAATGTGAGCGCATCAGAACCAATTTCACAGATAAAAATAATTTTTAAGAGAGTAATAAATTAATTTGTATCAGTTTAATACTTGAATAATCAAAATTTTATAGATTTAGAAGTTTACATCTGAATAACTTAAGAACGGCTGTCTTTATAATAAAAGTGTAAGAGACCTTTCATGTAGAGCGTTGATTTCTCTACAAGAATATGCTATGGACTTATCGATATGAGGTACAAATGCCGAGCTAGAAAAATAAACAAAAAAAAGAATTTTTTTTCCTATGTTATTTAAATGGGAAATGGAAAATTAGGGACAGACACCTCTAAATATTAATATTAAGAGCTCCGCTTTGAACAGGCTTCTATTCTTACCTTTATGCAAGTTTTCAGCCTGTTCTTTCGTTGAAAAACAAAAGTCGCCTAAAAGTGACACACCCTAATGTTTATCAAATGTATAAAATCCAATACCTTTAATAGGTTTTAACAAAGATGCTAGAAATTTGTATTTCGGTTGGTTCAGAGACTTCGAATAAAGATAGATATTGTCAAATCTCAAACCGTTTGGATGTGTAATGAGAAACAACAGAGCGTTCGTTTTTCCACAATTTGATGGTCCGCAAAACACTGCGCGTACACTATTTGGTAATAAAGAACCGTGTCTTTTAATTTTTTTGTACCTGTACCAAGAACAATTTGATCAAAATTGATCACAGGCAACTTATTTTTCTGTTTTTTGAAGTTCATGTTGATATCTCAAAGCTGCAGCATCGACTTCACTAATCAGGCATAAATACCAGCTTTTATAAAATTGTTGGACCAGTTGTGATGGTATCGTTATGAAGAGTAAATGTGGTAAGAGCTTTATAAATAATCTTATCAACAAGTTACCAGTTGAACTTCATATCTCGGGTTATCGGTATTGTAGACCTGGTACAAAGCTAGCGAAACGATTAGTTCGTGGAAATCCTGGAATTAATCCTTTAGATGCTGCGTGTAAAGAGCACGATATTGCCTACTCTACCAATCGAGATAATTTAGAAGTTCGTCACGAGACTGATAAAGTATTAGCCGAAAAAGTCTGGCAAAGATTTAAAGCAGCAGACTCTGGTATTGGAGAAAAAGCTGCTGCATGGACTGTTAATAAAATAATTAATGTCAAGAGACGATCTAGAATGGGCCTGAAGAAAGTCAGCAAGAAAAGAAAAGTTGGTAAAAAAAGTAGCACAAAAAGAAAAATGAGCAAGAAACCTCAAGTAGCGCTAACAAAAGTTGTAACAGCGGCTAAAAAGTCTATGAAAGCAGGTGGATATCCAGACCCAGAGAAATAGTTCAGATCCGAACCTACAATCTGTTTTACCAAGGGGGTAAAGTCCCCCTGTCTTATGTATATATAAATTTCCACCTATGTATGGACTCATCACGATATCTCTGGAACCATAAGACATAGAGACTCAAAATTTGGTAGGAATATTTCTTTCACCGAGTAGAGGTCAGCTAAGAACGGATTTAACGAAATTCCTCTACAAAGGGAGTTGCGGAGGCGTTAAAAATGAAAAATTCCCGTTTTTAAACTTTAACTCCTACCGACTTCTTCCTTCGAAAACCGAAATTTGGTAGGAATCTTTTGTAAGAGATGTAGAAATAATCTATAAACGAACTTTACGATATTTCACCCCACAAAGAGTTTCGGGGATGGGTATTAAGAATGAAAATTTATAATTTTGAAGCTATAGCTTCTGCATACTCTAAATTTGGTAAGAATCTGCTATATGTAAGGTAGAAACAATCTACGTGTGGATTTGATGACAACCTACTCCAAATCAGTGATCGGCAACATAGATTTTTTTTGGTTATTTAATTACCGCTAATTACTCATTAATTACTCACTAATTATAATGTTAGAAAATTTGATAACTGTTTCAATAAATATCACTCATTATTAGAGCACTTAGTAATTGGGCAGTAAGAAATTTCTAATTTTCAAAAATTCAATAATCTATATTTAAATATTAGCCAATAAACCGATGACTTATAATTTAGATCGCGGGAAAAAGGGAAAATAATTCAATAATTCTTAAGGGTATTGGAAATGTTAGCGTGAACTGTACGATACAAATTTTGTCTGAAATAACTATTAATAGCCATACGTTAGAGATACTTTTTCATGTTATTGTAGATGATTATTTAAAATGTGACATATTGATTGGTCGTGAAATTCTTGGGCAAGGATTTGATGTAAATATAACTTCAAATAATTTTAGCTTATCTAAAAGTAAACTGATTAATGCATGTAATAAACTCGAATCTATTAGTAAAATACATTTTAATGATATTGATACTGACGTAATTGGAGATGATAAAGAGAAACTCATTTCTATTTTAAAAGAATATACCGATTCATTTATTCAGGGGTTTCCAAGTACTCGTGTTAATATAGGGGAGCTTAAAATACGTTTAGTTGACCCTAATGTAACTGTACAAAGGCGAACGTATCGTCTTAGTGCTGAGGAAAGGCAGGTAGTACGGGATAGAGTAGATGAATTATTGAAGGCTAATGTTATTCGTCCGAGTTGATCTCCGTTTGCAAGTCCTATATTATTAGTTAAAAAGAAAGATGGTTCTGATCGTTTGTGTGTCGATTATCGGGAACTGAATGCTAATACAATAAATGATAAATTTCCTTTACCCCTCATAGCCGACCAAATAGCGCGACTTGCTGGTGCTAAATTCTCCACATGTTTAGATATGGCCAGTGGATTTCACCAAATCCCTGTTGAGACAGAATCGATTGAACGGACAGCGTTTGTAACGCCTGATGGGCAATATGAATATTTGACCATGCCATTCGGGCTAAAGAACGCACCCTCTGTCTTTCAACGTGCTGTTATAAAAGCCCTAGGAGAACTTCCATATACATACGTCATTGTGTATATGGATGATATTATTATTATAGCTTCAACTATCGAGGAAGCGTTAGACAGACTTCAAAAAGTAGTCAGTATTCTCATTAAATCCGGATTCTCTTTTAATTTTTCAAAATGCTCGTTTCTTGAAACCCAAGTACAATACCTGGGCTACGAGATTTCTGCTGGCGAAGTTCGTCCCAGCTCACGTAAAATCGAAGCCTTAACTGCCTTACCTGCACCGAGAACCGTAACTCAGTTGAGACAATTCATCGGTCTCTCTTCTTACTTTCGTGAATTTATTCCAAAGTTCTCACAGGTAATGAAACCCTTATACTGTTTGACCTCAGGTAGCAAAAAAAATATTGAATGGACTGAGGTACATGAAAATATCCGTCAGAAAATAATCTCTGTATTGACTAATGAGCCTGTACTAATGATCTTCAATCCGAACTTTCCTATAGAGTTGCACACAGACGCTAGCTCTGAAGGCTATAGGGCTACATTAATGCAAAAATTTAATGGTTCAAATAGAGTTGTCGAGTATTATAGCAAAGCTACTAGTTCAGCTGAGTCACGATATCATTCATATGAATTAGAGACTCTAGCTGTATTTAACGCAGTAAAATTTTTCCGCCAATATTTGCATGGTCGACCGTTCGTAGTAATTACGGATTGTTATTCGTTAAAAGCCTCTCAAAAAAAGGCTGACCTAACACCAAGGGTTCACCGTTGGTGGGCTTTCTTACAGACTTTTAAATTTGATATTGTGTATAGAGAAGGTAAACGAATGGCTCACGCTGATTTCTTTTCGCGTAATCCTGTTACAGAACAATTGCGTAGCAATTCAGATAAAATTTTACAGGATCGCATAAATTTGACGGAAATTTCCAATCATTGGCTCCTTGTTGAGCAGCGGCGCGACCCAGAAATTAGTAAGATAATAATTGATTTATAAAATGATGAAATCGCTCCGATCTTGTTAAAACCTATGAAGTACGGCAGGGATTATTCCACCGAAAAATCCATAGGCGAGGTAAAACATTATGTTTACCTATTGTTCCATGTGCTTTTAGGTGGTCGGTAATAAATCATGTGCACGAGTCAATTATGCACTTAGGATGGGAGAAAACACTTGACAAGGTTCGCGAGTATTATTAGTTTGAAGGAATTACGAATTATGTTCGTAAATTCATTGAATTCATTGAATTCTATCAAGTCAGGAGGTTTTGTGGTATGGTGAACTGGTATCACAGGCACCTAAAGAACGTTGCTCGAGTACAAGGTCCTCTCAACAAGCTGTGTAGCCCGACGTCCGAGTGGAAATGGGAGGAAGAGGAAGAAAAGTCGTTTGCTGCAATTAAGCAGTCTCTGGTTGACGCGGAGACGTTGGCGATTCCTCGGTTGGACTTTCCTTACTTTTTATACACAGACGCTAGTGACACAGGTCTAGGAGCTTTCCTCGTACAACGTGATCCAGTCTCAGGTCGTGAACATTTGATTACGTGTCTTAGTAGGCCTTTGAGGAGTGCTGAGGTCCATTATCCAACTACTGATAAAGAGTGTTTAGCTGTGATTTGGGCGGTGCGCAAACTTCGCTGCTATCTAGAAAGAGCACCGTTCACTGTGGTCACTGATAATGCAGCACTCAAGTGGTTGCACACCCTCAAGGATCCTACTGGTCGACTTGCTCGTTGGGCTATGGAGCTGCTGGAACACCAGATTACAATTGAACATCGCCGGGGAGTTGAGCACGATGGCCCAGATGCTCTTTCCCGTATATTTGAAGGTAGTGACCCGGTTCCATGGTCCGATGTTAAGGAGAATATTGAAGGTCAACGTTTCAAGTTCATGAATGTACATTCTAAAACATGGTATGAAGCAAGGAAGTCCAACGTGCAAAAATATCCTCGTTAATTTCCTCGGTGGCGAATTGTTGATGACCGACTCGAATATTATCGACCAGACCTCATGAAAGGTTTGATTGGTGACGATGATGCATGGAAACAATTCCTGAAAGATAGCGAAGTGCTTGAGGTGCTTCGTAGGAATCACCTAGAGCCTGATGCCGCTTATCTCGGCAGAGATAGGATGTATCAGCGGATTAGTGTCAGGTATTATTGGCCCGGAATGTTCCGGGATGTGGCTGAATTTTGTGAGCAATGTGATACATGTCAGCGTATCAAGTACAAAAATACAGCGTCCCAGGCACCCATGCAGACTCGTCAACCCATTGAACCTTTTGTTGTAATAGCTGCTGATGTTACTGGCCCCTTTCCACGTTCCAAGGGAGGTTTTAAGTACATATTAATTATCCAGGATCTTTATTCACGATTCATTGGAATCTTTCCGTTGCGTAAGCAAGGTAGTTTCGGGGTGGTTCGTGCGCTAAGAGAGATTGTAGGTCGTTGGGGTAGGCCTATGATCCTGGTCACGGATAATGGTAAGGAGTTTGTGAATAAAGATGTTAAAGAATATGCCTCCCAGGTTGGGATCAAGTTGTCTCCACTAGCGGTTGCACATCCTCAGGCGAACCCGGTTGAACGTATCAATCGCACCCTTAAGCCTATGATTAGGGCTTTCATCGATCAAGATCAGACTCTTTGGGATCGTTATTTGCCAGAGTTTCAGCTGGCATATAACAGCGCTTATCACTCTTCATTGGGTCTTTCACCGTATTTCCTGTGTTATGGTAGAGAACCTCGTTTGAATGATCCGATAACTGATTTAAATCTTGATGATCTTGATACTGATAACTCGGGGTGGGTAGCTAGAATGAAACGGATGGATGAACTGAGGCACAAGGTTGAGGAGAATATGGCCAAGGCTAGTGAAATACAGGCCCGGTATCACAATAAACATGCTGGTACAGCGCCTTTGGTGTCGGTTGGTGATAGGGTTCTGTACCCCAACCGCAAGCTTAGTAACAAATCTCATCAGTATTGCGCTAGCCTTGATCATAAGTTCTTGGGTCCAGCTTTTGTGTCTGAGATTATTAGCCCGCTGGTGGTAAAACTGAGAAGTGGGTCAGGGAAAAGTTTAGGAAATCATTACGTTCCGGATCTGAAATTTTGTAGGTCTAGTTCAAGGACCAAGCCCTAATTTCTTTTTTTTGCGGGTTTAAATTTCAGTACCGTCAGTGGATTGGACATCGCAAGGGAGTTCCGAAGGAGGAGACCTGGGAGCAGAAGTATGGGGCTTACCGCAATTATCTGCGTCAGAAGAGGTGGACTAAGCGCCAGTCCCAGGGTGCCAAGCGGGAGCAGCAACGCCAACAGGGGTTGCCGGTGAAGCCTCAACGACGCTCCGGGAAGAAGGCCGCCAACCATGAACCTGTCCTGGACTCCGTCATCGATGAGGTACTGCAGCTTGAAGAAGGGGATGCTGTTGTCCTTTCTTCCATAACAACTGTAGCTGCAGTTTCGGAGGAGTTCGTTGTCCCTGGTTCATCCGCGGTGTCGTCTGAGGCCACGCTGGAGGAAATCGACATGGAAGGTTTTTCCCTATCGGAGTATGCCGACGCCTTGGTATTTTTGGAGGAAGCTATCAGCGAGGAAGAGGCATTGAACCTCCTACTTGCCCAACCCATGCCCGGTAAACTGGCACCTGATGGCTCCATCCTCGTTGAGTCTCCACGCCCAAAAGAGGTCCTGTTCTTGGCGATTGAACCCGAACCACCTTCTACCGAAGACGTCCAGGTCGTCCGTCCTGCCCCTAGGGTACCAGTATTCTTCAGGCCACGCCAGGAACAAGACGAATTTGAATTGAATTTCGCGCTGCTAGTTCGTTATAGATGGCAGCACGGGAGGAGCGCTAGTTGTCTGCTCCTCTGCTTTTTAGTTAGGTTGGACGTCGGGGTCTCCGGAGTGGGGAGCTTGGGGACTACTACCTCCAGTCAGTCGAGCGTCTAGGCAGTTCTTGGTCTGCGAGCAATAGTTCACACTAAAGTTCAGAGTTGAGTTTAGTCACCATTGTGAAGACCAGTCCATTTACTATTGGGGAAATCGTTGTTCATGGAGAGCCTACCCACAGAGGAAGACTTAAAAACAAGGAACCGCGACGTAAGGAGTTCAACATCGTTATAAATTCTTGGGGTTTTATTTCCATTGTTTTCTTAAATTAAATTCGAGTCATTAATAGTAGAGTCATTGCTAATAAATTAATTAATTTGTCTGATTAAATTGTGGTTGTGCAGTGACAATCATTTCTACAACTGAGCCTCTCCCTCTCACTTAGCAATAATTAATTTATTAAGTTTATTCTGTGACCGAATACCAGTTTTGGATTACCCACTCCCTGAGTGTAAGCTAGCCTTAGTAACTAGGTTCCAGGAGGCCGAGTGAACTCAACACCAATAAACTCTCCTGGTGGCGTCCAGAAAATCTGTTCGGTGAACAAGGCCCAGTAGCGATTAACTCGCTCCTGGGGGACTCCCAAATTCAAGAGACGCACCTTTCCACCGCTAGTTCCCGCAAAATCGAACCACCAATGAAAAATCAGCCTCTCGATCACGCCATGGATCGACCGCTTTATTGGCTGATCGCACCCGCTAGACATGCGCAATATCCTTCTTCCCCAACTCAACGAGGAAGAAGACGAACTATTATTATTATCTCTCGCTTCCACGCTGTCGTTGCAACTAGTCGCCATTAATTCCGCTTTACTTTCGCTTATTGTTAATTAACCGCATTTCGCTATTTTTATAATTTAAATTGCTTAAATTAACCGCTAATAATTCGCTCTAATTTGTTACAGATAAATTGTGTTATTTGTGCATTTATTTCACCGCTTTTACAGTGCCGGCAGAGTGTTCACCCACGTGTCAACCGGTATCGCTTGTGCTAACCACGCTGTGTATTATAAATCCGCTTTTATTTAAACAACCTGCTATTTAACATATTAAATATAACTTGTATTTAGTGTAAATGAATTTATAGTGTTAATTTTGATAATAATTTACGCGTTTTAATTGAGATATCCAGACCTAAACCTGATCCCCGCTTTTCCGCTCTTTCAACATTTTTCATTGGTCCCTCGAGCTGGATAAGGCTGGCTCTATCTCAATTAAATTAATTAATTATTCCGCTTAAAAATTGTTTTGTGTTAAGTGAAGTGTATTACCGCTAGGAAAGGTCGAGTGTCAGGAGCATCGCAGAGCACATCGGGTACTGCACTTCTTTATTTATCTGATCAGTACAGACTTGTATTTGTTTACACGCAGCTTGACATCTGCAAACCAACCTATTTTTTTTGACATATTTTTGATATTTTCTTATTGGATTAGCAATCCAATTTTTATTAGTAGATTTCATAAAAATCTAACTATTGCAGCCGTCCTTATGGCGTAACTTTTGAAAAATTTAGTCATTTTCTAACTCAGTTTGTCGAGCTGAGTCAGAAAATGTAGTTTGTTCAAAAGTTTATATATGTATGTATTTATATATATATATATATATATATATATATATATATATATATATATATATATATATATATATATATATATATATATATATATATATATATTTATACGATATAACGCGGCTTGTCAGCACGATAGCGTTCTCAATTTATATCCGATTCTTCTCAAACTCAACGTGCTTTATCTTTCGGTAAATACTAAGGTTAAGTTCGAAGATGAGCTGAATCGGGCGAGTAATTTGGAAATGACAGGATTTTGAAATTTTAAAAATCGAAAAAATTGATGCTTTTACCACTTCAACTTAGTATAATTACTGAACTAGACAAGATATCAAAATTCGGTAAAATGCATCTTAAAGCCCTTTTAATAAGCTTTAATTTTCACTACTTAGAAGTGTTAATAGTCTCAATATTACACCTTTAAGAGTTCGTTCAATGAAACAGTTTTACTGTTGCAGCCGTTTTGTTAGAATTATTGGCTGTATTATAGTATAAATATGATTTATAGTATAAAGAAATACCATATAGATTTGTTTATCATGATATCAATCAGTCTTTTGTGTAATTTATTCTGGGGTAGATCGTTTGTAATTCTGTCACACAAGTTTCCACATCACCCATGAGGTACTGTGTACAAGAATGCGTTCCCATCTTTTTACATGGCGGGTCCCCAGTAGGCCTAAACCATGAAATAATTTTCAGTAGTTTTTTTTTTCGATAGTCAATTTCATTTTTTAATTAAATTCATTTATTCAATTGAATTCATTTATTACTTTTATACTTTTTATGTTTTTTCTTACTTATTTTCTATCATTTCTTAGTGTTTTTATTTATTTTCACTTCTTTATTCATTATTCTTATTCATTATTCATTATTTTTCGTTCTTTGTACTCAAAAATAATTTTGACTATTTTTGTAATCCTTTTTATTCAAAATTATTTTTACTTTTTCCTTGTTAATTACTACTATAAACTTATGAAGCAAATAATTCAAGGATGAGTCAAAAGAGTTTTGACAAATGTTTCTTAACATACATATTATTTTGAATGGTAAATAAACAACACAATTTCTTATTTAAAAAATTTCATAACGTACCTGATCCTGATTATTTTCGAGAAGTTATTCTTTTATCTGCATTTTTAACTGGTTTCGCTATCGGAGAGAAAAGGTGCTTTCAATGGATTTGTTTTGCCGCCAAGGCAAAAGAGAGTTTGTCACCCCGACTCTTATAACTATACCTGTTTTGCCGCCAAGGCAAAAGAGAGTTGGTCACCCCGACTCTCATAACTATACCTGTTTTGCCGCCAAGGCAAAAGAGAGTTGGTCACCCTGACTCTCATAAATATACCTGTTTTGCCGCCAAGGCAAAAGAGAGTTGGTCACCCCGACTCTCATAACTATACCAAAAGCTTAACCATGGAGACTACATAAGGAGCACGCACTCCATGTATACAAATGGGAGAAAAAAATAAGAGGGCGCTCGGGTTCGATGTGTACCAAAGTAGAAGGGGTATGAAGAGGGAATTTGAAATTGATGTAATAATTTGCGACTATCAAAGAAAACATGTAGGCTCATTAAGTATAAATGTTCAAAATCAAATAAATTATTCAATATTAGTCAAAATTAAACAATTCAATAATAAGATTGAATTTAATATTTTATATTAATTAATAGTCATATAATATAATTTGAAAATAGTAATAAATGTAATTAAATTATAACTTACCCGAAATAGAAGTAAATAAATAAAAGTATAAAATCAAGTATAAATTTAATTAGTTATCCAATTTACTCAGATAAAAAAAAATTGGATTTTTTGATTAATTATTTATTATAAAAAGTTAAATATGCTAAAAATACAAACAAAAATAACGTTAATTATAACATAGAAAATTTTGTTCTCAAAAAATACGATTAGATGTCATTCTTCGATTCTATAGGTCATGTAATTAATTTTGACGTCTTTTTGAGAGTTTTCATTTTTTCTCTTTTTAACTGATTTTTTTTATTAAATGTTTTATCCAAAAAATATAGCCGCATAGTTATGTAAAAGTCGATGATTTGTTTAGTTAATTCTAGCTGGTGGACCGCACACCCAACAAACGATAACTTTGGTAGAATGTTTGTAATGCGATCTAATATTTTATAAATAATTCCATGTTTTAATCCTACTCTGCCAACAATGTCTAAAAAAGCAGTTTCTAATTGCTCGGTGAGTTTGAATAAATCGTCGCTAGATCTTGATAACCCTCCATATTTTTCCATCAAGTTTATAAAACGATCACGACAATTTTCCTTGTCATCAGATAATAGAAGAATTAATTTATTTTAGTACTAAATTACTTTTTTATCATAGCAGCAATTGATATAAAAATGTTTGTGGTTTAATATTCATAGCAAACAATTATCAAGTTAAAAATTTAGATTAATTTTGTTAATAAACAAATATTATAGTTTTATTACCTGTTGTTGTTCGCAAGTATCTTTGAAATACAAAGCATTTTTACTATCATGGGAAGTCATCGCTTGAATCTCGTCATCAATAATTTTAATGAATTTTTCAGTAGGTTCTGAACCTTTAAATCTTTCATCCCCATTTTCCCTTAAAACCGTCATTGCGCACCGAACTTCGCGTGAGTATAACTGTTAATATTAAAATCAATTTTGCTATTCCAAAAATGTAATTTGTAATTTTTATCGTATACCTGATAAGCCAAAGGAACACTCATTTTTTGGTACTGCTTAGGATCTAAGTGAGCTGGCGTTAGTTTGTAAGCCATTGCTAAATTTGGTTTTTTAAACTGTTCCACAAGCAAAAGGTTTTCCCAGTATTTTTTTTCAACTACTCCTACAGGGGTCTACAATAATAATAGTAAAAGTAATAATAATAATAATAATAATAATAATAATAATAATAATAATAATAATAATAATAATAATAATAATAATAATAAATAAACCTATTTTAAAAAAAATATTGACAACAATGGAAATGAGATCGAAAAGTATTTATTTTACAATAAATCGAATACTTCTCAATCCCGTTTTTATTGTTCTTAGTAATTTTTCAAACAGGGAAAAAAAGTGAACTATATGATCAGTATAGTGATTAATTTAGACGTTATCGAATCACTCATTAAGAAGACCGATAAAATTGTTGAAAAATCAATTTTAATAATTACCTCAAATTCATCCAATGCAACCAATGCATTTCTAAAGCATTTAACTAAGTGGGGAAAGTCTGATATTACCCATAATCTCCGAGTAGAGTCACATGGATGTTCACAACTGACATTAGTCGGTCCGACTCCTAATTTGGTCCACACACCTCTATTCCATTGTGCAGCATCAGTTACTATTGAATTTACATGGAAACCGGCGTTTTCAACGAGGATAATACACTCCAAAAATAATTTATGAAGTACTTCACTTGTTATTGAGTTTTTAGTGATAAAACAACCAAGAGGTTGAGCAGAACTTCCTTGGTACGGCACAAACAAACACGAGAGCATGATCGCCAGCAACATCATTATCAGACTCAGATGTATACTTTCCCAGATCAACAAAACCAGTATACTCAGCTATTTTTTTGTTGTACTCTATATTTTCCATGAGTTTTACTTCATCAGCAGATATTTGGCCTATTCGATTTTCAGGTGCCATTGTTAATGCTTTTTTTCGCATAACTTCAAACGTCTCAGGCAGATATCCAAAAATCGACGAACTTATTTTTTGAATATATTTTGATAACGTATCAATCGTTGGCAATGGTATGATATTTCTTGCTCGTATCATGTTGTAAGTGCAAGTACTTTTCATACGAATTAGAAGGCATTCATAAATCCATTCTACTTCGTATCGCCTACCTGTTGGGCCTTTTTTGTTAGAGTTCTCGAAGCACATCCTTACAGTTATTTGTTGCTGTTTTGGTAGTAAGGAGAGCTTCTTGTTAAATTGACCTTCAAAAATTGTTTTAGTTTTTCTTTGAATACAACGTAACTTCGATGAAGATGACTGTAACTAAAATAATATAAAAAAAAATCTGTTATTATTCCTTCAATGTTTAAAACAGTAAAAATTGAATTTTTTTAAGCATTTAAAACTTTTACAATAATAGTTGAAACTAATAATAAAACTATAAATTATAACGATAACAATAAAGTGCATTTAGAAATTAAAAAGTTGTAAAAAAATTTGCAATACCTGTTTTTTAATACGCTTTGTTTTTTTACAAAGTCTTAAATCAGTTGCTGCATGAGTTTTATGTATATTACCTACACTATTAGGTCTTTGACCGTCTTTAAACTTTCGCAACTTTACACGAAGTTTCCGGCACTCAGGACATCGTGGAAAAGCTTGGCATCGTTTATACATATCACTAACATCACCGTGACATTTTGAGGAATAACTGTAATTAAATGATTAAATAAAAAATGACTTTAACTTTTTCAATTGAATAAAATACCTGTTTGAATCAAGTCCGGTTCCAGTACATAGTTTTTTTAGCTCCATACTCTTAATGAAGCTAATCAAATCATTGATAGATTTTATTTGTGCATCAAATTTTTTCTTACAGCACTCTAAAAATGTTACCTATAGAAAATAAAAATAAATTATATTAAAATTTTACTCCAACAAAGTCTAACAAGTAAACGTATTCTATAATAAATTAAAAAAGTATATTTATTCTTACCACGACAGATTGATCATCATTTATAATTAACCGAACTCGTTCTTTTAAATTAATTCGATCAAGTTGAATTATAATCAACTGATTAAAACCAGGAACAAACGTCCAGGCAATTGGAAATTGTTTTTTCAATATAGTAATTATATTAAGAACTTCTGCATCATTATTCAGGTCCATCTAATACAATACAATGACATTTTGATTTTTTGTAATAATACTAAAATTTGATTGCACTTTAAACATAATTATTCAAAAAATATAACAAAAATAGGTAAATAAATTATTTAAAAAACCTTACTTGATTATTACAATCAATGTCGTACTCATTTATTTTTTGACGCTTGATTGTAAAATTATCGTCAGGATAGCTTAATCTTCGCTTTACAGCTAATCTACTCTGGGGAATTTCCTCCTTTTCCTGTTTCTGTTGTTCGTGTTGATGCTGTTGTTCTTGTTGATGCTGTTGTTCTTGTTGATACTGCTGTTTTTGTTGATGCACCTGTATTTGTTGTTGCTGCTGCTCCTGTAGCTCTAGTTCATGATCTCTAAACAATTCAGAACTCTCTAACATGTGATTCCAAGATTTTTCTTGCTGTCACCCGATCGTTTGCTGCTGACTTTCTTTATTAGGTAATTCAGGATCAGTAGATGCCTCATTGAAATCAACTTGTTTTACACTGTCTTCATGCATTGGAGCTATTATCTTATTAACAGTTATAGGCACTGATTCTGGAGTAAGTGTTACTCGACCTTTGGTAATTCTTTTTATTTCTCCATCTGATAAATTTGTTATGTAACAATGTTGGATTGCTTCGTTTCCAAAATGTAAGTTGCAGATATACTGATGAGCACTTAATTCAATTGATAAAGCGTCTATCCATTTTTGACGTTTTGTCGGACTCTGTTTAATCATAAAATAAAAAAAAAATTTTTTTAATCAATTCAACATAAATCACAATTTTTTAAAAATAAAACAATAAATAGATTCCTTTTTTAATTTATCTTTATAAATTGTTAAAAATTGCACTTATAGTTAAAAATTTTGAGATGTCGGCTAACTTTATTTTCATATAAATTGTTTTAACATACCTTTGGTACTTAAAAAAATACGGCCTTTTCTAATTTCAATTCAATTCTTCGTTTTAAATCAGCTGCACTCCCACTATTGAAATTTTTTACGGCACATACTCTGCCCATTTTTAAATTTATTTCTATTATTTATCAATAAATACTTATTTATTATTTATGTACGAAATATTTGCTTACGATTCTAATATTTGCTTACTTCACGTATATTTACAAAGCTATTTTCAGACTAGTACACAAAGAACATGAGCGACGCCAGTGGTGGAAAAAGAAAACCTAATAACTCGATTTTAGTGGACAGATTTTGTCAATTGACCCATTAGAGTGCGTGCTCCTTATGTAGTCTCCATGAGCTTAACCATACTCGAGACTCAACAAGAGTCATTTCTATGACTGCTCTCCGCAAACATGTCCAATAACACGTTTTGTAATGGCTGCTGCACCTGCGCACCATGAGCTAGCGGGAAGAAGCCCGGCCGGCACGAAGCACGAAGCGCGAGACGCCATGTGCGAAGTTCAATTGTGTTTGGGACCTGTAACCGACACAATATACCCGCTAGCCTCGCTAACACTTAATTTCATTTTATTCTGTGTTTTTCATTGTGAACAATTACATAGTAATACATCCATTCTGATATTAAAGTAACTCATCTAGTTAATTAAATTCGTATTCTTTATCGTGAAATTAATATAAATTCATCGTAATTAAATTTAAACACTTTTGATAGTTGTGAAGCAGTACTTTGGTGTGGCGTCGCGGCCATTGTTTTAACTTACACGCCGGATAATAAGACGCATAATTTCATCACCTTTAAATATTAATTTAACTTTCAATTCTTCAGTAATGAATAATAATTAATTAGATTTCGAATAAATTTAGCTTCATAATACGCAATTTAACTTATATTAAAAATATTGAACTTAGTGCTTCTCACGTAATAATCATCAAATATTACAATTTATATAAATTCTCGCGAATAATGCATAATTAATCAAAATAAATTAAAAATAGTTATAATCACGAAATAATTCAAATTGACTAATTAAAATCTATTTCATCTCAATTTAACTAATCAATTTATTGTCTCAAATCATAAATACGTTCGATCCTCTCGGATCAATTGAATCGATCTTTTCGGATCAAACGCACATTGATCCTCTCGGATCAAAATCCTCAGATCCTCTCGGATCATTATTAACAGGTACCGGTTGACCTCAACAACCTAATAGCGGCTGAGATCCTTTCTCACCCTTATTGTACACCTAGTGCAATTGTTTCACTTACATACACACACTTATTCATATCATACACGACTGTATCTATCTTCGAGGAGTTTTTCTCTAGTAATTGTTAGAGTTTTCTCCCATTGGGGAATAAATTATTTATAATTATTCACCCCAACACCGAGTGCCCGGGAAAAAATGAATTTGCCTAATTATGTATAGTTATATATAATCACTTATATATAATTAGACCTGAAAATTGGCCAGATCTGATCATATATAATCATATATAATTAGATATAATTATATATAATTATTTCTATAAAAATAGAAAAAAATTCACCGTGAGCGGGGATCGAACCGGGGACCTGACGCTTTAAAGACTAACACGCCACCTGTTTACCTACGAGACTTACTGGAAGAGTAAAGCTTGAAATACCTACAATTAATGCAAATCGAATACATAATCGATTTTTATAAGTTAAATTAATTAATACAGTTCCATTATTTCATCCACAAAAAACTATAGTTTAAAAGATTATTAATCATTGGAGTAGCAGACTCTGAGATGAAAACAGAGAATGTTTTATGGTAATCACAAAATGCATATATAATTATATATGATTCATATATAATTAGATATGATTGATATATAATTAGATATGATTCATACATAATTATATATGATTCATATATAATTAGATATGATTCATATATAATTATATATGATTCATATATAATTATATATGATTCATATATAATTATATATGATTCATATATAGTTATATATGATTCATATATAATTATATATGATTCATATATAATTATATATGATTTCCGTATAGTTACACTGATATTGATAGAATGATTTGTTTATATTTAATGAGCTTTATTAACTGTTAATAAGTGATTTCTTAACATAATGGGATTTAATATATATTTATTACCAGTTAATAAATTATTTATTAAATACGATTTATTAAATGTTAATTAATATTTGTTAACAGTTAACAAATATTTATTTAAAATCAAAAGCAAAAATAGCAATTTTCTTTTGACATTTTTTATAACCTGACAGCTGGAGTATCAATTAGATCTGATCAGATATAATCATATATAGACTTATATATAATCATATATAGACTTATATATAATCATATATAGACCTAGATAACTCAGATCTGATTATATACAGTCTTATATACATACAATATATTAGTCTATATATGATTATATATATTTTACATAAAAATTTAGATATAATCATATATAATTCTATATATTCAATATATAATCATATATAAATATATATGATTAGGCAAATTCATTTTCTCCCGGGTGTTTTATTTTAAATTAAGAATTCCTGATCCTGGTTCCTGAATAGTTTAAGAAGAATAAATAATTACGGAAATTCTCCATCTTGGAGAGTTTGCGACAAAACAGGATTATAAGTGATAAACGATTTACTGGCACTGTCCCAATTGATCTATATTTTTTTTTGTACTTCAAACTTTTTTTGACTATTGCTGTTCAAAGAATCTTTTACCTGACTATATATGATCAAAAACTTTTTCCGTTATCTATATTTCATTTTTTATTCATAGTTCTTCAATTTACTATATAATTTACCGATTAATACGTCTTACAATTAACGAGCTATATCTGCAATGAAATTATAGGTTTAAAAAAAAATAATATTACACCAAAAATATTATTACCAGTAACCTATCCAAAATTCTACTTTCTATAATAATGTTAAAATAATGGCATTAAATATTAATCAAAATATTGAAATAATTACACTCAAATTTATTCTTAACTTATCTCCATTGATTTGTATCGAATTAAACTATTTTCTTATATTTCACGAATATTATAATCGATAGAGAGTAAATTTTCTAACTTCTCGTGATTATTTATCATAAACTGATCAATATTGCTTGTTTTATTTTTTAATCGGCAAACAAAAATGGACGTTATCCATATTTATTATTGCTAATATTTTCGATGATGTTCGAGTTATTGGCTTCGATTTCATAAATAAACTTAATTTTCCCCTTAGTCCATCAACAACAAATATAAATAATATTGTTTCAAAAGCCTGACTAAATGTTATTATTGAACCTTCATTAGCCCAAATTCCGTCAGCAGCCATCATTCTTATATAATCATCTATACTCGGATCATCTATTGTTATTTCCTTACCATTTTTGTCTTTTTTTCGAACTTCTACTGATTTCGTTTTGCATAAAATTTCGTAAAATTCAGTGTTCATCATGATATGATATATCATCGCAATTTTAATTTCATAAAATCTTTCTTCATTATTGAAAATTAGTTCAGAAATCGATCGAATGAAACAATTCTCATCAGGTTTAACATTGTCAATTACAAAATTATCTAGAAGAATTTTCGGAAACCTTTCTATAACTACTTTTTTTTTGGGGTATAACTTTTTTGATAATAATTTTTATCATCGGTTATAAAATAACTTTTGATATTGTTGTAAATTTCTTCAATAATTTTTTCATACTCTTTCATAATTTCACTCATATCTTGAAGAGATTTACTCCAATAAAATTGATCTAGAACCAATTGCGCTGTTATTCCATCAGATCCATTAAAAGTTAAAGAACTTTGTGGAATATTAATACTATCTTGTTTTTTGTTGTTGGTTATCTCAGTAGTCGGCTGTATAGCATTTGAATCTACTTTTATTTGAATCATACAAATATTTTGCCATATTTCTCCATTGAATATTGATGAATTAAGTTTTCTGCAATAAAGTGTTACTGAGTTTCATTAATGATCGTTAGTGGTATTGAGGATATTGTAGTGTTTGGTACGTATTTAGTAATCGTATCTTTTTCGTGTGTTTTTCGATCTATACCAATGATGATTAAAATAATTTCTAATGCATCACTTATAGCAAATATGGAACCTTCATTTCCCCATATGCATTCACGAGCTACCATTCGTAAAAAATCATAAAGTTTAGGGTGGTCTATATCATTACCGTACTCATCTTGAACCGAAAAACTTCCTCGGCTAATTAATGGTTCATAAATATTTTTATTACGATAAACAAAATTTACAATAAAAATTTTAATTTCACTGTATCTTTCTTGATCATAAAATATCAATTCCGCAAAAGTTCGGAATAAATAATTGCCATCAGAAGCTACATTGGTTAAAGTTAATGTAGTGTTTAGGATCTGATTTATATGAGCACTAATATTAGATATATTTTCTGTTTTTAACTCATATTTACAGTAATTTGGATCATAAGCATAATTTCGATTTATTGGTTCTGTTATATTTTTTTTTACTGTTTCATAAATTTCAGAAGAAATTTGATTAATAAAGTCTTTTTCTTGATTAAAAATTAATTTAATTTCATTTAAACATGCACTTTTCACTACTTTAACTAAAATGTTTCGAAGCAATGATGTTTTTGTTTTTTGTGAGTTAATTGTTTGTACTCTATCACAAATATTTGCTTCAACTCCTTTATTTAATAATTTTTCATGTTTTAATGAAGATCTTTGTTTTTTTAAATTTTTTCGGTTACTTAGATTATTTATTTCATATATTTTTTTCATGTCAATTATTTCGTTGCTGAAATGAATAAAGTTACTGATATCAATATTTATAGTAGTAGTTAATGATACTTCTTCATAATTTTCTTTTTTTATCAATGCTGTATAATGTTTTAAATCTACATCTAAATAGATATAAATTTCTTCGCGATTTTCAACTGACAGTATCCTGATACTGGAAATTTTACTTTTCGTTATGATATTTATTGGGCGTTGAAGTATTGCTGATATTAATATGATATTACCAATTTCTGTATGTTGTTCGCCACTTAATATATTTTCTAAAGATATTTGTTGAAAAAATTCATCAGAAATATTTTTTATGAATTTATCATTTATCATAAAATAAACAGCTTCTAAAGCTCGCAAGCATGGCATTAATTCACTTCCACCGCTTAATAATATCGATATGGCATAATAAAGAGAATTATAACCTTCTTTTGTCATCAATGAATGAAATTGGTTCTGTAATAATGGAATTTTTGAATTATTATAACTTGCAGTCTTAAATTTGAAAATTTTATTTTTAACAAATTCATGCAATTTTTCTATTATTATAAAATCATGTTTCGTGATGAAATTAGTTTCAATTAATTTTTTTCTTAGCCATTTTCCTTCATTAATTGCTTCAACCAGCGTAAGCTCATATTTATTTTGATTTCCGTTATTGTTATTATAATTTGATCCTACTTCATTAAGAATGCAAGTAAGTTGCTTATGATATCCGAAAATCGTTTCAGCAATTCCATAATTTAATTGGAAATTTGAAAAAAGTATATCGATTGTTGTTGACGAATTCGTTGTAATATACGTGGCAAGATGTAATAAACTGCTTCTTGTGAACCAAATTCGCTTGCTTTTAAGAATGCGTTAGCAATCAACCTTAGTTGTTCTTTCATCGTATAATTACCTCTTTTGACTTCATTTGTCACATCATACATTAATCTTGAAAGACCAGAAATAGATTTATTTAAATAATTTAACACATAACTGGCGCATGAATACATATCTAATATAAACTGAATATCCATATTTATCGCATGAAGTTTTAAAATTTCTTGATTGTACGAATTGATCATACATTCATTTGGATTTCTACGCAATAGAACTGTCGGTCGATGTAACCCACTACGAATGATTTCTATGTAAGCATCATAAGTTATATCAAATTTTTCTAATAGTTGGTCAATTTTAATAACAATATCTTTTTTACAGTTATCTTCTCAAAATAATTGTATATTTTCCCGTATTAACCGTAGTTCATTTTTCCGTTCTTTTTCTGTATCTGGTAATGGTTTTAAGATACATGTCTCATTCATTGGGAAAAATGGAATATCAAAACGGCACTTTCTTTTTCTCTTTCCTTTTTTACAAGTAAACGTATGTTTATGAGTCTGAAGCTTAATGAGTTCTTTTGAAACAAGTTTATTTGAACATGTAATAAATTTATCAATAAATTTAATAACATTCAAATTATTTTCTTCTTCTTCGTCATTGTAATTTGGTGCATTTTCTAACCATAATAAGCAATGAATGTGTGGAGAACCTCTTTGTTGAAATTCAATCCTATAGTAAAAATTTATTATTTGGTGTTCTCGAAAAATGCTGTTTTTCTCTTTTATTACTTTAAATAATTCTCTTATCCGGTAATCAAAATACCTGGCAACGGTTACTGGATCACTGTTAATCAATCTAGTTTTTTCAGTATAATCCATTTTTTCCGCTTGTTCTAATGTAACTTCTTGTTTATCAATTACTTTTTTTAGCATTGCAATTAGTTCAGGCCATTTTGTTTCAGCTGCAGATAAAGTAAAAAAAAATGTTTGGAGAACCTATCTGTCGAAATAACGCAAAAACATTTTTTTTCTTTTCTTCCCAAAAAGATGGTGATCCACGATCATGAGATTAAAATTTAAACCCATGATCATTAGACTCTATACTTCCGACTTTATTTTCATCAAGCATATCTTCAACTCTTACGGAATTTGGTTTTATTTTATTTTTCCGTAGACAAAAATTTATATTCGATGAGATTTTTGACATTCTAAGTTTTATTGCAGAGAAAAATAATTTTAAAATGGTCGCACATCGTCGATCGGATCTCATTATTTCTGACTTCATCCAATTTTGATACGTTAAATGTTCTGGTTTTTTTATCAATTTACCGCCATAAATTTTAATAAAACTTAAAGCTTCAGCGTATATATCAAATAATGAAACGGGCATTTGGCCTTCACCAGGAGCAAAGACAATGGCTTGTGTCATTAAAAGTGTTGATTCATCTTCTACATTTACAGGTTCTTCGTCTTCAGAATTTTCGTCAGATGAATCATTATCTTTATTATTATCGTTAAGATAAAAATTATCAACATTCACATTCTCGCTGTTTTTATCTGCATTACTGCTATATTCACGATTATTTAGGTTCAGTAAGTCACTTTTGTTTCTTTCAAAATCCAATTGTATTTCACAATATTTGTAAACTTCTGAATTTTGTAATATCTCCGCAGCTTTTTTTATCGCATGAGGTCGAACATAACATTAGACTTAAACGACTTCTTTCTTCTAAAACAAATCGGAATAATCATTGTTTCTGATTGGATTCTCGGAAGAATATTAACTGACGATTCAACATTAGTTGGTACATTGACTGCTCGACCTTTAACAAAATATTGACCATCATTGATAATTGCTCTGATCATCATGAATGGAATGTGAGGGCATATAAATCTTTCTTCGAGATCAGTTAAATTCAAAATTTCATTGGGTACATCTGGAAATTGTAATTCTTTATAATTTATAGATAAAGGTGGAATTTTATTATTTTTGATCATTCTTTCACAACTTGAACATAAGAATCCAATAGTAGACTTATTTTTTAGTTTACAGATTAAGTGTATAAATGATAAATCACAATGTTTTAAATCACTTTTTTCGAAAAATTCAACTGATGATTTAAACCATAAACGACAGCACGAAGAACATTCATATGTTGGACCTTCTAATTTTGATAAATTAAATTTATCAAATAATACTTTACGTCGTAATTCTTCATTCTTATGTTTTCTTTTCGTCTTAGAATTTAAAACTCGAAGAACATGTATTTTTTGTAATTGGATATTTTCTAATCTTTTTCTTTGATATATATACTCAATTTGTTATTGTGTAATTTTTTTGCACTTGCAGATTGTAATCTTTTTTTTTTGACAAATTTTATTTTTCTTATTATGTAATTTTTTATTTTCACTATTTAATAATCTTTGTGATTGACATAATTTATTGAGATCATTATGTATTATTCTATTATTTTCATCATTAAACCGTTTATTTTGTGATTCTATTGATTTTTTTTGGTGACTTATTTTTTTAACTGGATCTTGTAATCTTTTATTTTGGCAAGCTTTTAATATCTCTCGATGATTATCGCGTTTAACCGGATCTTGTTATCTTTTATTTTGACAAGCTTTCAATATCTCTTGATGATTTTCCCGTTTAACTGAATCTTGTAATCTTTTCTTTTGACAAGCTTTCAATATCTTTTGATGATTTTTCCGTTTATCGGGATCTTGTAATCTTTTCTTTTGACAAGCTTTCAATATCTTTCGATGATTTTTCCGTTGAACCGGATCTTGTAATCTTTTCTTTTGACAAGCTTTCAATATCTCTTGATGATTTTTCCGTTTAACTGGATCTTGTAACTTTTTCTTTTGATAAAGCTTTGATCTTGTTAAATGATTTTCGTAATTATTTCTATCTAACAATCTATTTTTTTGGAAAGTTTTATTCTTTAGCTTGTATTTTAATGAACTCCGATAATTTTGCATTCTTTTTTTATGAAAAGCTAAATTTTATTCGTTTGAAAGATATAATTGTTGTCATGTTATTGATGATAATATAATTTTTTCTTCATTAGTCGCTTGAATATTATTATTTTCATCAGTATCACATCTCATCCTTCGATTGTAAGTAGTACTTTCTTTTTTCCTTTGATCAGAACTTTTTCGTTTTAATTGTGGCATTTTGAAAAAATAAATATTTAAAAATGGAATGAATACCAATTATAAGATAATGTGAAGTCAGCGACTAGAATATTCTGACTATTTGAATAAATGTAATTAGAAATAAAAACTTTATAATATAGGATAAAATAAATACATATTTATATACAAATTTATATAGGATAGAATTGAGAGCTGAAAATAAACTTTTTTTATCTACTTAAATACGACTTTGTTAAAAAAATCAGTTACCATTTGCTACAAGTTATTTTACTTGAAGTTCGAGTATTTTACCGTTTTTATGTTTAATATGTTATCACTATCCTGAGTTCCTCAATCAAAAATAGTTGGAGAAAACGTCCTCTTCAACAAAAACTTCGCCTAGTTTAAAAATGTAACAATTTACTTAAAATGGATCGTTTAAAATTTTGATAGTTGACTTAAGATAGATCCTCTCTTAACAGGAATTATAATTTGAAAAATAATTCGATAATGATGTAATCATTTTCAAAATTATTTATCAAAATTTCAAGAACTATCAGCTTTATAGAAAAAATTTGAACGGAATGACTTAAGGACTGTAAGCCCATAATCATAATGAGAACTGTCGTTCCTACACATTCACTTTAAATTCACACAGGGAAGCTTTCTGTGACCTTCAAACGTCGAGATCTGATGAAAACTCGATTTTTGCAAAACGGAGTGAAAACAATAACTTCCCGATTTTTGAAAATCTTCGATTTTCTTAGCGAGAAGTTAAAAATTCTAGTTTAAAGTTTTTATATCTCCCCTGGATGTAGTGTCTTTCCCCTGGCCTTTACACGGAAATAAAAGGTGATGCAAAATTTGTATCACTGTAGACGCTAATTTTGTATCTAATGTATTACAAACCTATACTTTACTATACTATGATACAGCACTTTCTATACTAGTGAACCGAATATAGCATCACTTGACGTAAAATTTATATCACTTTTTTTTCCGTGTAAAAGACAGGGGAGATACTTTTTAGTAAAAAAAAAATTAGGAAAACGGTTGACCCTAAAGGCCATCCCTGCAACTTCCCGCTAATTCCATACTTAAGCGCTTAAAATTGCACCAATGACGTTTTTGAGCTCTTCGAGCTTAAAAATACAATTTATGGGTTATTTTGAGCTCTCCGAGCTCAAAGAGATTGCTTTCCTATGCTTTTGAGCTCTACGAGCTCAAAAGTCTGATAGAGATTTGATAAGACACTATTTTTTGAATTTTTAAACCGCAATAACTTTTGAATGAATAAACCGATTTTTACGCGGTTAGAAGCATTCGACGCAGTTTTTTAAGCCTCACAAAGAATCTCAAATTTTGAATTGATCGCGCTAGGAATTTTGGAGTTTTTCCGAAAAAACACTTTTTTCGGTTTTCTTTCGTTCACGATATCTCTCGAATGAATCAACTGATTTTGACCGGACTGGTGGTGATCGACGTGGTTTTTTGAGGTTAAGAGCTGATTTGTTTTTGGAATTGAACCTTTAAGCCGTTTAAAAGTTATTCCAAAAAAACCACATTTGAAAAAAAATTTGTTTTCAGTTTTTTGAAGATTTCTCAAAATCTATTGATCTGAATCGGTCCAAATAGTTTTCAAAATCTAAGTTTGGTCAATGTTACGTTCTAAATTTTTGGGAATTATTTTAATTCGCTTCTAAATTTTTATTGGCGATTTTAAATTAAAATGTAAATTTAATAATTAAGAACTGATAGATAAAATTCAGGTTTGACATCGTTGGGTGATCTATTGACCCCCGGCGTGCCGTCACAGATGAGCTTACTTTTACCTTTCAATAATTCATAGACTCACCATTACGGACCCCATAGTTTTGCCCAAATAATACCCTTTTGAGCGAGCCCCCTGGCTTCAAACGGAGGGTAGCTGTCAAATCCGGTGCGGAGAAAGTACTCCTCAGAGTAGTAGCCGTACCGTGGATCTCGAAAAGGAATTGTTTCACCTGGTGGTTGGAAATATTCCGGAAGGTCGATGGCCTTTAGTACCCAAGGACGTGATACGTCCGTCCAAAAGGCTGGATGATTTTCCGGGATTAATGGTCCTGGACTCGATGGTTCCTGCAGCGACGGAGATGGCGACCTGGGCGAATAATTCCCCCGAGGTACGTAGGCGGTACACTTTACTGGCACTCGCGATACTTCTGGCTCCTCGTCGGAGATTATGGGCATAGACAAGTTAAGCGACTGTGATTGAAATGAACGGCCCCTTTGTACGGCCCGACCCGAACGACGTGAACGCCTGCCTTTCCGCGGCATGGACCGAGGAGGAAATTCGGATAGAACGGCTAATAAGCCCTCATCTCCGAAGTGGGTTTTTGGACTTGGGGAACAGCTGAAAGGCGCTCACACCATGGGAAATTTAATCGGTGAAATGGCTAATGAGCCTTTGCACCGGAAGGATTTGAATTGGTGGAACAGCTGAAAGGCGCTCACACCATGGGAAATTTAATTGGTGAAATGGCTAATGAGCCTTTGCACCGGAAGGATTTGAATTGGTGGAACAGCTGAAAGGCGCTCACACCATGGGAAATTTAATTGGTGAAATGGCTAATGAGCCTTTGCACCGGGAGGATTTGAATTGGTGGAACAGCTGAAAGGCGCTCGCACCCAAAGGAATTATCAGCGTGTTTACTGTAATTAGCTTTTATTGGATAAAGGATCTGGAGAGGTTCAAGTCGGACAGAGCTCTGTGCTCAAGAAAGTCCGTGGATCTACTGACTTGAATTAGCTCCAGATTAGTTTTTATAAACAGTATTTCAGCCATGTTTGCAGCTCAGGTTACTCCCTGAGAGAGTCATCGAGGCCCGGGTCCCATGCTGACGCAAGATGTTTGGACTATCCGCGGCCGCGGTGACTCTCTGCCGATGCCTTATCGCGAGATTTCCGTTACTAAGCTGCTGATCAAGCCACCAGCGAAGCAACGGATATTTCTCAATGTGCATTCGGAGAATTGAACGAGATAAATTTATTTAAAATATAATATTTATAAAATAATAATAAAAAAAAAAAAAAATAATTTTGGGCGAAATTCTGAGAACGTAACAGTCAAGCTCTTTCGAATGGCACTAACCGCGATGAAATCGGTCAAGCCGTTCAAAAGTTATAAGCGGTTCACATACTTTCACACACACACTAACACACACACACACACACACACACACACACACACACACACACACACACACACACACACACAACAGTAATTCTACCAGCAGCAACAGCACAGAAACTACTGGATGGAAGTAGCAAAATCCGGATTGGTTGGGTTAATTGCCGAATAAGGACAACGAAGAGACCTATTCAATGCTTTAAATGCTGGCATTTCGGACATCATGGATCCCAGTGCAAAAGCAAGGTGGACCGGTCGAAGCTTTGCATCAGGTGCGGACAAGAAGGGCACAAGATTGCTGATCGTAAAAATCCCGCCAAATGTGCATTATGTGCTGAGATTGAAAGTGCAGAGAATGTTGCCCACCATGCCGGTACCCATAAGTGCCCGTTATTTCAGGATGCACTCCAGAAGTTGACGAACAAAGAAGCATGAGGATACTGCAGCTCAATCTCAACCAGTGTGAGGCAGCGCATGACCTGCTCATGCAATCCGTGCGAGAACTAGAGCTTGACTTGGTACTGATAGCAGAGCCATATAAACACCTGAGTACCCAACCCTGGGAATCTGACAGCACATCCAAAGCTGTCATCTGGTCATGTGGCAAGCTCCCTTTCCAAAATGCAGTCGACAACAGCAATGCCGGCTTTGTAGCAGTATCAGTAGAGGGCATCCGCTTCTATAGCTGTTACGCACCACCTAGCCTCTCTTATGTCGAATTCACCGCATTTCTGGATCGACTTACCGAGGACGCGAAGCATTACCACCCAGTGGCAATAGCCGGGGACTTCAACGCCTGGGCAGTAGACTGGGGTAGCAAGAATACAAACGCGCGAGGAAAGGAATTACTAGAAGCCTTTTCTACATTATATGTAGTACTGCTCAACAATGGTGACACACCAACCTACACCAAAGGAGACACAAGTTCTATTGTAGATCTCACGTTCGTCAGTGGCAGCCTCACCAGAGGTAATATCAACTGGAAGGTGATGGATACCTACACAGCCAGCGACCACAACGCGATTCTCTGGGAAATATTAAACGCCTAGAGCCCGAGAAGACCTAAAAAGCAACTTAACACCATTGGTTGGAAAGTAAAATAAAAACTCTTGACCCAAGGGCATTGTTAGTAGCTCTCCATAGTGACCAGATTATCGCGGGCTGCGCAGAAGAGAAGACCAAGGACCTGATGAAAAGAGTGACCCAGGCGTGTGACGCCAGTATGTCTCGTAGACGTGGCATAAACACAAGACCTTCCGTTCACTGGTGGAACGACCACATCAGCGCCCTTCGTAAAGAGTGTCATCAGAAGAGAAGAATATCTCAGCGTGGCTACCGACGACCTAACTCTGTGGAGCTGGTCGCAGAGTACAAAAAAGCCCGTCGATCCCTGAACAAAGCCATCAAAGATAGCAAAAGAAAATGCTGGAAGGAGCTCATCAACGAGGTGGACAGAGATCTGTGGGGTAGGCCGTATAAGGTGGTCATGACCCATCTTAAAAACCAGCTAATGCCATCACCCACGTGTCCTCAACTCCTACAGAAGATCGTAAACGCGTTGTTTCCCGAACAAAGCAAGTTTAACTACCTATTAGCGCAGAATGAAATGGATGATATTCCATCTGTCACGGAGGGAGAACTGATGGAGGCTTGTAATCGTGTAGGGAACAATAAAGCGCCGGGATTGGACGGGGTCCCCAATATTGCTTTAAAAACAACTATAAAAGCAGTGCCATCATTGTTCCTGGACGTCTACGACACATGCCTCAAGGAAGGGATTTTCCCTCGGAAGTGGAAGCAGCAACGACTAGTACTACTTCCAAAAGGGAAAAAGCCACCAGAAGAACCGTCATCTTATCGACCACTTTGTATGTTAGACACGGCAGGTAAGATACTTGAGCGTATAATCCACTAAAGAATAGAAGCAGTTGTCGATCCACTCCTGGCAGATAACCAGTATGGTTTTCGGAAAGGACGATCAACCCTGGACGCAATCAACTTGGTTGTTGCAACGGCCAAGGAGGCAATCAAAGGGATCAGATGGAAGGGTGGAGCGAAGAAGTACTGCCTGATGGCCACTCTGGACATCAAAAATGCCTTCAACTCCGCCAACTGGGACTGCATTATTGAAGCCTTGGAAGAGAAAAACGTACCAGGATACCTACGTAGGATAGTGGCTAGCTACTTCACGGACAGAATCCTGAGATACGACACGAAAAATGGTCCAAAAGAGTACGGTATTACCGGAGGTGTACGCCAGGGTTCTGTTCTGGGTCCACTTCTGTGGAATGTCATGTATGATGGCCTGCTGAGACTGACTCTTTCAAGAAGTGTCAAGCTTGTTGCATATGCAGACGATGTAGCTGTCGTAATCGTTGCGAAACACCTAGATGAGATAAACCACATGTTCGGTATCACCTTTGAGAAAGTTAACCGGTGGATGGATTCAATGAATCTACAACTGGCTAAACAGAAGACTGAGGCTGTGCTTATTACCAGCAGAAAAGTGATAGAGACCATAAAACTGAAAGTCGGAGAACAAGAAATCACATCACAACCATATATCCGATATCTGGGAGTGATGCTTGATGCCCGACTCAACTTTAAGCAGCAAGTCGAACACGTGAGTGCAAAAGCATCAGCAGTGGTAGCTAGCTTAGCACGACTGATGCCAAACGTCGGAGGCCCAAAGCAGAGCAGAAGACTACTACTATCATCTGTAGTCACATCAGTGCTCACTTACGGAATATCTATCTGGGCGGACGCACTAGAAAAGCAAGAATCATGGAGAAAGGCTGGACCAGTCTACCGTCTGAGTGCCTTAAGAGTAGCAAGTGCCTTCCGCACAATATCTATGGAAGCAGTGTGTGTCATCTCCGAAACTTTGCCTCTCAGAGTCTTAGCTGAGGAAAGACGGATCCTTTACCAACGAAAGAAGTCGACCACACTAAGCGCTGAGGAGCTTGGAACAGAAAAGCGGCAGAGGAGCATAAGTAGATGGCAACTACAGTGGGATGCCACAGTGAAGGGTAGGTGGACGCATCGCCTCATACCAAGGATCAACGTTTGGCTAAACCGGAGTCACGGTGAGGTCAACTATTATCTTACACAGATGTTATCAGGACACGGCTGTTTCCGGGCGTATCTCCACCGCTTCAAGCATGATGATTCCCCGGAGTGCCCGTCCTGCTCAGGAGTCAATCAAGATGCAGAGCACGTTTTCTTTGAGTGCCCACGTTTTTACCCACAGCGAGATGAGCTGGAGAATATCCTGAAGAGGAAAATCCAACCAGAGACAATAGTAGCAGCAATGCTGTCATCAGAAGCTGCCTGGAACGCCACAAGCACTTTTGCTACAAAAGTGCTTACCGAGTTGCGATCCATTGAGAGGAAAAGAGCGAAAGACAGAATCTAGAAGGAAGAAATAACATCTTAGCGACCAGAAGGAAGAGCGGCAGCTAATTCCTCCCCCCGCGAAGAAATGCCTTACGGCGGTACCATGGGGGATCAGAGGATAGAAGAGAAAGGGGTTTTAGGGTTTAGTGGGAAGGGGCGTCAGCGTCGAGTTTTAGTATGACGCTGCGTCGAGTCGCCACATATCCAGGCCAAACAGCTACGCCTGGAATCCGTAAAAAGGATTCCCCCCCCCCCTAAAGAGAAAAAAAAAAAAACACACACACACACACACACACACACACACACACACACACATATACATACAGACACCGTAACAACCTTGCGGGGATAGTCAGGGAAGCTTCCTATGACCTTCAAACGTCGAGATCTGATGAAAACTTGATTTTTGCAAAACGGGGTGAAAACAATAACTTCCTGATTTTTGAAAATCTTCGATTTTCTTAGCGGGAAGTTAAAAAGTAACCGTATTTATATAAATATTTGAAGTTCAAGTTTATTTTCCGCACATGTTCTGGAGAAGGTAAAAAGAAAGATATGAAACTAAATTTACATTTATATAATTATTTTATAAAAAGTATCTTGAAAAATTGAAGAAATTAAATTTCTATGACCACAGCTTCATTGTATCAGTTTGTAGAGACTTATAATTTAAGATCATACCTCATATAATTTGACTTTTTTGAAAAATAATATAATAATACTATGTAACTTATATTAAAAATTTGAGGATCAAATAGTCTAAGAACTACAAATAAAGGAATATTTGTTCAAATTCTATTTAACCAATGTTGAAAACGAACAATATTTACTGTCTACAGTAAAGTTTTGTACATGTGGACTCTACAACATATTAGAACGAGATTATCTATTCTATGTTACATCTACATCAAATTTTTTAATATAGTTTTATCGGATAGTAATAATTTGACGCCAGATAATTCTTATTCATAATTCTTTGTTTTAAGTAGAAGAACTTAATTCTACAAACATAAAGGGAAAAAAATTTTTCATGAAATTTTATGAAATTATATGAAATTTTGTAAAACCTTATAAAAATTACTGCAAGGCTTTTGATGAAATTTAAAAATTTTTTTAATTTTTAGAAAATCTCATAAAACTTAATGAAATTTTATTTAATTTCATGAAATGATTTAAATTTTATACAAATATAAAAAATTTCAATAAAAAAAAAATCATTAGAACCTTGATAATTTTGGAAAATTTTACAAAAATTCGTGAAATTTCATAAAATTTCAATAGAATAATTTCATAAAGTCTCATAAAATTTTACAAAATTTCGTGAAGAAATTTTTTAAAGTGATATTGTTTTGTATAAGAATCCGTTCATTTATTAAATTTTAATTTTTGAATTTTGAATGAAAATTCAGCCATTGTTACAAAGAACATCAGGCAAAGACAAACAATATGTCAGAATTTATTCATTACTGCGACCTCTTACGAATTTAAAGCTGATTAATTATCGATAATTTACTATTATCGACTTTTTTACAATCGATAATCTTGATTCATTCTTATTAATAACCTATATATATATATATTTATTTATTTATTTAATTGTCTGTGAGTTTATTATTTTTAAAAAAGTCAGTGTATTTATAAATGTGTCGGTTATAAAATAAACTCATTTATAATTTACATACATACAAAATAAAATCAAGAAAACAAAGTTATAAACAATAAAAAAAAGAAAAAAACAAATGCTAAAGATTTGTATCGTAATTTAATAACGACAAATCTGAGCTGTTAAAAATATAGATAATTTCGTGAAATTTCAATAATTAAAAGAATCGTAACGACATAATACAAGTTATTAATTTATTGTGACAATGCCAAAAATCGAAAAAAATAAAAATGAAAAGGTCAACGAAAATTCAGGTGTCAGTTCTCAAAAAAAAATCTTCTAGTGAAATAGTTAAATTGTTTACATCTGAATTTATAAAATCAATCAAACCTTTATCACCTACTGTGTAAGTAAATTACTTTTTTATTGAATTGATTAATGAAAAAATAAACTAAATATGAAATTAAAAAAATATCTAAACCATTTTGAACCAAAAATGGATTATTAAGTTTTCAAATAAAAAGTAGTAGTTAAATTAATAATGCTGAAATAATATACTCAAAATTAAAAGATAATATTTTAAAAAATAGTAAGGTAAAAGATCCAATAACTGACAGAGACCCAATTAGTAACATTTCCATTGATTTTACTTCATATTTAATTAATTTTATCATTAATTTCTATTATGACTATTTTTTTAATTCCCATCTTTGAGATCTCTAGATCACAAAAATATTTCATTTTTATTTCAAGTAGAACATTTTTATTACAAAATAAGAAAAAGTTTCACTGTCACTAATGAGGTCGTTTAACCTAGGCAAGTTTTCTTAAAAAAATTAAACAAGGAATCTACAGTATTTAAATTTATTCTTAGTAATCATGAAAATGATAAGATTCAAGTGATTGCCTGGGAAAATGACATCAAGCGCATTATTGATCTTATTGAAATCGACTCAGTATGAATTTTATTTAATTGCAATATATCTTTATCTATTTATTTTATGTTATTTTAGAAATCTCCGAACAAAATCTAATACTTATTTTTCTACAATAGATAATCCATATTGATGGATCGTATTAAAAAAAAATCGACTCAACTTACAATAGATTTAATGAAGGAAACGTTCCATTGGAATTTATCATTCAATCCAATACAAAAGTATTCACTTTAGGAAAGCTTGAACTGAGCCATAAAGTTGCCAATGGAACAGAAAGTTATCCGCTAATTACAATCAAGAACTGTCAACAATATTTGGAAAAAAAAATACGTATGTATTCGATTTTTAATATCCCCATTTACCTTATAATGAAAAAACAAAAAAAAAAAAAAAGAAAAAAAAAAACCAATGTGTAACTGAAACCAAAAAAAAAAAAATTTAAGTATAACAATATAATTACATAAATTAAATTAATAGGACTCCAAGCTTATATTAAAACTAATTTTGACATTGTCAAAAATCAACAAACAAATGTTAATTATTGCTGCGGATCTTTGGTAGACAAATCTTACTGGAAAATCGAAGCTAAAATTACTCAATTCAAATTACCATTTATTAATAAATTTTGTAAAGGCCAACACGTTGAAATTATTGGTCTCATTAATAATTCTCATCGTAAGAAGTATAATTTGAATTATTAAATGCGAATAAATGCTAACAAAACTTCTTATTAAATGTTCATTCTTTTCAGATTATGCCACTGTTCATATTCAATATATCGATGACATAGTTAAAATCGACGACGATACAATGTCATTTTCCGAGTTAATGAAGGCTAACAAAGAAATTATTGAACCAGACGATAATGACTCAAACAAAAAATTCAAGTTTTTACTGATATAATTATTAATTTATTAAGAATAAGAAAAAAATCAATAAATGACTTAAAAAATAATTATTTTTCAATTATCAGGAACAACTATGATTGGCTCGTATCGACGACATGTTACATCAATGAAAATTTAGAGCATGATACGAATCTATTTTTATCATTATAAATCTCAAATCTCGAGTTCGATTGTGACTATAATATCGTGGTTTTTAAATTTATATTTAATAGCATTTTCACGTTGATCACTTTATTATTATTTTTCTCTTCCATGTCAATTATAAAATTTTTTGATTTGAATTTTATTTTATTAGTAAATTACATAATTTTTCGTTATTAATAATGACTGTTCTGTATGAAGTTTCAAGATATAATAAGATATTGTTTATTTTAACTCCAATTTTTTTTTTTTGAAAATTCCTGGTAAGTTATAATTTTTATTACTTTTTCGATAATATCTATTTAATTTTCAGTGTATAACTTAATATCCTTTTTTTTTAGTTATTTTATGACTCCGGTTTATTATAAAACTGACGAAAACTGTGTATGTTATTTGCGAGTTTAAGTATCAACCCCGAAAAATTTTTGATGAATTTCATTTTTAGTTTTTTTTATTAATTTTCTACTGAAATTTTGTTCTTCTCTACTGAGAATGTAATTTTATTTTTTATTACTTTTGAATTATTATAATTTGTTTACTCGATAACTAAAAAAATTTAAAATCCTTGACTTTTAGTTTATATTATTATTATATTATTAGTTTATAATATTAATATAATTATTTATCAAATATAATATAAAATAAATATATATTTATATAAAGCAAAAGTAAAAAAAAAAAAAACAAAGCAACTTACTAGTTTATCAACAAAAACAAAAGATCATAAATAGTAAATAAGCACTACAGACCTAATAAGATCAATTAATTCAATTAATAATTCAAAGGGTTATTATAATGTATAAAGTGACCCTGTTAATGGCATTGAGCTGTTGGGTCTTAATATAAGAAATAGATAAATAAATAAATAATTATGAATTTTTCAGCTTATTATACATCTGACGATGAAGATAATTATGAAGATTGTAATGATGAAAAAATTGAATTATCTACATCTTCGTATTTAAAAGCTATAAGACCATTTTCATCTACGATATAAGTATAAGTCTTTTAAAAAATTTTTATAATTCTTAATGTCTTCAGACAAAAAAATAATTTCAAAAGATAAATAATATATATACATAATTCAGACAAGATTTCAATTTTGAAAGTATTAATTGATTTGGTTAATAATTCAGTGATTTTATTTCGTTAAAAATTTATATATTTGTGATACATAATAGTCATTAAATTCAGCAGACATTTTTTCAGGCATCAATTTTTTATATATTTTCTCGACAATAGATTCTTTTTCTATAATATTTATATCAAATTAAAAAATAATAATTATTATTTTTATTATTTTATTTTTTGATATATGTGTACTTATAGTTACATATTCCATTCAAAAGATATTTCTTATAATTTTGTAATTTTTTTTTTTCAATCATTATTTTTTAATGTTTTCAGAGATGTTGTTGGGGTCATTAATGAAATTTTCGCACCCAAGAGAGTTTTTTTGAAATCTTTAAACAAAGAAACAACAGTATTTAAATTTGTTATTGGTAATAATGAAAACGATAAAATTCAAGTGATAACTTGGGAGGAAGATATAAATCGTATAATTGATTTAATAATAATTGGCTCAGTATGAATATTATTAACTTACTAATGCACACAATTCTTGATTTATAAATTATGATTATTATTTTAATGATCTTTATATTTTATTAAGAATCTATTCTTTGATTATAAGTCATCTATATTGATGGAGCATTTTCAAAAATAATTGATTTAAATGATAAAAATAACTATGGAACTGTTCCCGTCGAATTAGTTATTCAAACAAATACAAAAATCAAAATATTTGGAAAAGCGATTTTAAATCCCAGAGTAACCGAGGAAATTGAAAATTACCCTACAGTACAAATTGATGAATGCCTGCAGTACTTGAAGAAGAGAATACGTATGCATTTTATTTTATTATTATTATTTAAATACGTGCTTTCATTGAAATCTTAGGAAATTAAATGCATAACGAAGAAATTCATTATTTTTTTAAGATATTGAATTTTTTTTTGTAGAGTAATATCGATGGTCTAATTAGCAATTTGTCTAACTCCTTATTTTTTAGAGGGTGATTTTTTAATATTTTGATGTAGCCATAATCGAATTATAAATTATTTAAATGATTAAAAAATGGTTTTTTAAAGAGATAATAAACTTTAAACTAATTGTTTTTTTCGTAAAAGTAGAAAATTCTCTAAAATGGAGTTAGACAATTTGCTAATTAGAACGTCGATATACTTAATTTTGTCGAAAAATGTACTATTTTCTTTAGACTTAAAAAATCAATGTTATTGGACCATCTTAAAGTATAAGTTGTACTGAGATTGAAAAAAGTATTATTTATTTATTAATTGTGATGAGTTTAATTGAAAAAAAAAATTAATCATAGATATACATAGAAAAAAATTTCAATTTATAGTAAAAACTTATGACATTATTATCTTGTAGGACTTCAAGGGTATATAAAAACGAATTTTGATGTAATAAAAAATCAAAGAGATAACACATTATCTTATGTCGGTTCATTGGCTAGTGAATCTCAACGGAAAGTTGAAGCTAAGATCATTAAATTTGAATTTCCGTTTATCAATCCATTCAATAAAGGTGAACATGTTGAAATCATCGGTATTGTGAGAAATGTTTTTAGTAAGAATTATATCATAATCAAAATTTTATTTTAATAATTGAAAGTAATTATGTAGAAATAGGAACCACAATATTTTAAAATATTTTAAACTCGTTTCATAAATTTTTGATTTTTGATCAAAACAAAATTTCAAAAAAAAATTAATGATATAACTTTTCTAAACTTCTTTAATTTTTTCATTAAAAAAAAAAATAGCAGAATATTTTACAAATTTATAAGTAAAAATTTTAAAAGAAAAACTGAAAAAATCGTCTTACTTTTATTTTTTAATAAAAATAAATAGAAAAATAAAATTTTGCGATTTGAAACATTTGTAAAATTGCTTTCATGATCATGAATATAATTATATGACCAAAAAATAGTGGAATCCTACTTCTTTATAATTTCCAAGCTAAAAATTATTTTTATTAATGTTTCATTAATTAAAAATTTTTAACAGATAATGCAATCTTCCATATTGAGTCCGTAAAGGATATAAAAAAAATCGATGAAAAGATAATGACTGAAAAATGTTGAAAGAGCGGAAAAGCGGGGATCAGGTTTAGGTCTGGATATCTCAATTAAAACGCGTAAATTATTATCAAAATGAACACTATAAATTTATTTACACTAAATACACTTAATATTCAATATGTTAAATAGCGGATTGTTTAAATAAAAGCGGATTTATAATATACAGCGTGGGTAGCACAAGCGATGCTGGTTGACACGTGGGTGAACACTCTGCCGGCACTGTAAAAGCGGTGAAATAAATGCACAAATAACACAATTTATCTGTAACAAATTAGAGCGAATTATTAGCGGTTAATTTAAGCAATTTAAATTATAAAAATAGCAAAATGCGGTTAATTAACAATAAGCGAAAGTAAAGCGGAATTAATGGCGACTAGTTGCAACTAAAGCGTGGAAGCGAAAGATAATAGTAATAGTTCGTCTTCTTCCTCGTTGAGTTGGGGAAGAAGGCTATTGCGCATGTCTAGCGGGAGCGATCAGCCAATAAAGCGGTCGATCTATGGCGTGATCGAGAGGCTGATTTTCCATTGGCGGTTCGATTTTGCGGGAACTAGCGGTGAACAGGTGCGTCTCTTGAATTTGCGAGTCCCCCAGGAGCGAGTTAATCGCTACTGGGCCTTGTTCACCGAACAATGACATTGCAGCAATTAATTAAATCAAATAAAGAAGTTTCCTTTCCAAATAATAGTCGATACCCTAACAAAAAATTTAAACATGAGTAATTAGTCTTCCTATTATATCTTTTAATTGAAATTGAAACGAAAAAAAATTATGATTTACCTAATATTGATGATTGAACGCTTTTAAAAAATATTTTGCACCATGTTTCAACTTAAACAAAAAAAAAATAATATAACTTAATTCTAATATATTATTATTTTGAAAAAAAGTTAATGTAATCTAATTCTTATGTTAATTTATCATAAATTATGTTAATGTATCGGATATTATATTATACTTGTTGATTGATAAACAATTTATCAATAATTTATATCAATAATTTATTTATATCAATAAATGTAACTTATTTTATATTTATAAAAACTTAATTTGTCATTATAATAGATTATTAAAAGGTTTTCTCAAAAAGATAATTTTTATTTATTTCATTTTTGAAAAATTGAATTTTTTGTTGTATGTCTACATGTATAACAAGGTAAAAAAATTTTACAAAATCATTTATCAAAACTGAATGTATACAATTAAATATAGTTATATAAAAAAAAAATTAAATAATATAGAACGATATTTAATTATAAATAAGTCATATATATTTATTTTATAACTGTCGAATTTGATTTATATTTGATAATTATTTAAAGTGATATATATAGTTAACTTGTCAATCGATTATACTTCAGGTATTAATCAGGTTCTTCAGAAACCTGAATTTAACTACATATAAGACATTTTTGGTTGTAATGCACTAATTACATTCAAAAATTTTTTTTCAATTTATAAATTTATTTCAAATATAATAGCTGTTTCGATAAATTCCTTTAATTTTTTCATTTTCTTAATGAGTTAAAATAAAATATGTTATAAGGTTAAAAAAAGGTTTTAAAAGTTGCTGGTTCGGCATAAAATATTTTAGGTGTATTTAAATTTAGGTCTGTAAAAATATAATTAATTGACAAGTTAACTATGTACCTCACTTTAAATAATTATTAAATATATATTAAGTTAAAAATTATAATACCAATCTAATAAGAGTCAAACTTCAATCATATTAAGTTATGATTTTAAAAATTTAATAGTTAATAAATAATATTTTTTCCTCGTCTTTTTAATTTAATATTTTAATATATTTAATTAGGAAAAATGCACTTTTTTTCAACTTCAAATTCAATCGATTCTGTAGGTATTGATCAATTAATGTAAGTACCCTGACGGATCCAAAGAACGGTAGAGTACGGTAATGTACGGTAAATTTACGGTAGGGTACGGTACGTACAGTGATTTACCGTAATACAGTATGACACCGTAAATTACGGAGATTGTATGGCAAAGTACCGTGATTGTACAGTAATTTACCGCTATTGTACGGTAAGATACCGTGATTGTACGGTAAAATACCGTAATTGTTAGTAAAATACTATAATTATCCGGTAAAAAAGTACTGTTTTTGTACGCTAAAGTACCATAATTGTACGGTAATGTACTGTAATTGTACGGTAACGTATCGCTAAAATAAGGTATATTTGACGGTAGGGTACCATTGGAATACGGTAGTGCAGAAAGTTCAGAAGTATGTATTCAACCGTATTTTCACCGTACCCTACCGCAATTTTACCGTTCTATACCGTAATTTTACCGTTCTATACCGTATTTTCACCGATATTAACTGTACGTTACGGTGTTTTATGGTTTCTACCGTACAAGTAGAATGCTACTGTAATCTACGGTAGCCATACAGTATATCGACCGTATTTTTACCGTATAATACCGTAACTCTACGGTATTTCAGATCCGCCAGGGTAGTAGATTATAAATTATTGTATGTAACAATATAATCTTTACTACATCCTTAAAAACTATATTTTCTCGGATCAATCAACACTAACAATAATTCATCCTGAAGATCTGGTCCTAATTAACAGTTTCATGTAGCCTTTTCACCGTTCAAAGACATTGATAAATAAAAGTTTTATATTAAATATTTATTTGAGTCTATTATAAAACTGAATTGTGTATTTAATCGCTTGCATATGAATTAAGTCTTCTTTAACTGATAATTAAAAGAATTATGTGTACAAGAATGATTCCTGAAGTATCGATATGATAATATTAAGAGGATAATTTATTTTAGATCTATTACTATATATATCACGCGAATTAACAAATTGCGGACGTTGGGAGATCATAAAATACTTTAATTTGTAATTTCAAATGACTCAGACAGATTTATTTTGTGTCAATGTTATAATGAGATGGCAGAAATAATGAATGAAATTTCACATTTATTTATGGTATAATTTAACATTTATTTATGGTATAATTTTCGTTTAATATCATTAAGCTAGTCTTCAATATTTAGAAAAATTTTCTTTTACATTTAATAGATAATTAAATTGGATGATGTTATTTCATTAACAAATTTTCAAGCTATTCAAGATGAAATAATTTCTTTCAAGATATTATTTATTGAAAAATCGAAATTTTATATTTTGGGTTATTAAAATTGAGATAATTAATCGAAAAATTCACTAATTAAAAAAATTAGTGTCTCCTGTAACTGATATATATATATATATATATATATATATATATATATATATTGTGATGCCTTTCCGGCACTGGCGTCGACAGGACCGGATCAGGTCAACAAAAATTACTTGGCCTACCTGGTTCGTAGATTTGGTTGGGCGCCAGGAACTCAATGTTCCACGGGTCGATATCGCTGTTGATCTTCGTTGGGCGGCGGGTCGGTGGTGAAGAGATTCAAAATCGAATAACGGCAATCGAGGGACAAAGAAATCGAAATTGGACGATGGGATCGGTTAATCAGAGCAACAACAATTAAAAAAAAAATAATTGAGGCGTGCGATTCTAATCCAGCAACGGTTTATTCAACAACACATATATTCTGTCGGCAATGTCGCATTAATAAAAAAAATTATTTTAACGCAAAAATAGTTCTAACGCAAAACTAGTGCTAACGCAATGATTCAACATTTCAAAATAAAACAAATTACAAAAAAAAGTATTCGAGTAACCAAAAAAAAAAATTACAAAGTCTTTTCTTTCAAAAAAAAATATTAATTAATTCAACTCGCCAAATTTATTCAAAAATTTTCAAAACAAATGATTGATTCAACTCGCCAAATTTATTCAAAAATTTTCAAAACAAATCATTAATTCAACTCGCCAAATTTATTCAAAAATTTTTAAAACAAATAATTAATTCAACTCGCAAATTTATTCAAAAATTAAAAGGAAATAATTATTTCAATCGCAAAATTTTATCAAAAATTTAAATCGCAAAATTTTATCAAAAATTTAAATCGCCAAATTTAATAACAAAATCTCAATCGCAAAACTTTATCAAAAATCGCAACCGCAAAATTTATTTAAGAAGTTTTTTTTTTTTTCTTAAAAAAAAAATAATAATTTCAGTCGGAAAATTTTTAATATACAAATTTCTAGAGAATATAATAAATTCAATCGCAAAAACCTAACAAAGATCTCAAAATTATCCAAAAATAATTCAAATCGCCAAATTGTTCAACAATGACAAGAAAAAAAAATCAAATTATGCGAAGTATTCAAATTAGTCAACTTATTTTCCAAAGCAATTTACTAAGCCGCTTTGTCGGGTATTTGAAGCTCGAGGTAGGTAAACAGTACTTATAATCCCGACCAAAAATTCCACACACACAAACACGCGACTCAACGGTACCGTGCCGCAGAGTGTCGTCACTAAGCTTCAAAAATACCGCACGGAATTTATTTAATTCCGTGCAACTCGAATTATAAACAAATTATTTTAACACGACGAAATTCGCGGTGATGACACCCTGGGGCTAATAAAGACAGCGACCAGACTTACCCTGCAGCTACCGTAGACGTCTCGGGCGATGCTGGCTAAGTAGGCGAAGTTGGCGGCAAAACTGACGGAAGAGCGTCGATGTCTCGGCGATGGCGTGTCCGGGGTCGTAGTGTCCAAAACAACTCGGCGAAATATTGCACAATAATGTACACAATTGTACTCACGTCAGCGTGTTCAGATGGTGCCTCGCATACTTGTTGTTGATCGCTCTCCGTCGTCATTGATCCATTCAAATTTTCTCGTCGTTCCATCCTCGCGGCCAGATATCGCGTTGATCGTCGATGGCTCGTAGAAATTCGCGGGTCGTCTGATCGCTATAGTCTAGTCTCACTCACTCATGCATTCTACAATAGTTCTCACACATTCTTGCATTCTTTTTAAATTCGGCGCGTTTCTATTATTAATATTACCTCGCGCTTGTCATTCTGATCGGGAGGCTGCTTGGGGCGACACAGGCGCGTCGAATCTCTGCATTTCCTCAGCTTAGCCAACTTAATCATTTTAACCTAGTAATTTCAAATTAAAGAAAATTTTCCCATGTCACAATATATATATATATATAGATATATATATATATATATATATATTATAACGGGTATTTTCGTACTCGTGCGTTAGCGAGAACGAAGCCCGAAATAAATAATCTGGCCTACCTGCTTTACCTGTTGTTGGGCGCCAGGAGCCTTGCTCCAATCACGTCGATGTCCGGCTACTCCGGTTCGGGACTCCTTTCGTCGGGTGGCGGGCCTCAAGGGTACGACTTAATTATAGAGGAACGAGGAAAGTATTCGGGCTATTCGCATTAATTCGCAATTAATTAAAAAAAAATAAATTATCAATTTATTGACAATAAATTCAAATAGTTGTTCAAAATTAACAAAATACAAGAATTAAACGCGAGAAAAAAAAATAATAATAATCGTCGACGATCTCGTCGATACGCCGTCGATACGCAGTTTTCGCCGAAAAGCAAACTTCAACGGTTTCAAAAACAAAATACTCCGGCAAATTTCACTCAACAATCTCAAAAAATAATTTTGTCGTCGCTCACTCAGTTAATTTAGTCAGTTAACGACAGCAACAAAATAAAGCTCCCCGCAATTCACTCAATTGCAATTGATTAACTAAATAACCAAAAAAATTGAATCTTCGCTTAATTTAATTGAAATCCCTTAATTAAATAATACTAATAATAATAATAAAATAACGTCCTTGAAATTCAATTAATAACAATTAATTGAAATAGTTAAATATAAATCGTCGCTCAAGTCAGTTGTTATTAACTAACCCAAAAAAAAATTACTTGTTCATAAATTGTCGCTCAATTCAGTTACGTTCAGTAAATTAACACAAAAAGATTTATAAAATTCACTCGATTCAAATTTATAGCAGTCAAATAACTAATTCATCATAATTAATTTTAAATTTTACTTTCTAAAATTTCGCCGAATTTTTGGTACTAATAATAATAAACAAAAATTCATTCACCGCAGTTAAATAATAGTTAAATTAATTATTCAGCACGAATCCGAAGCTCGATCAATGGATAATCGACCTCGTCGATTATCCCGGGAGTAAACGTCGAAATTACAAAAAAAATGATGATAACAGTATTAATTGTAACTTTCATACATCAGTACACAAAAAAAAAATAACAACAATGGCGGTACCGAAATACCTCGTGGGATTACTCGGTTACTGGCTGAGTCAACACAACCTTGAAATTCCTCATCGACAAATTTAATGAAAAAAAAAAAAAAAAAATATTACTTGATGAATATCAATCCCACGAGCTATTTATTTACGAAACCCGTGGCACTCACCCTGGTCGAAGACGTCGCTTAATCCCGTCCGTCGATTGGCCACACCAGGTCGTACTCGGCTTCCACGTCGAACTATATCGGACAATGAACCTCCTCGGCGAGGATACGTGGTGATTGTGTTCGTCACTTGCACACGTCAACCAGCGATCACCCAACAAAAAAACGTCGTAATAGATCGCTTCTATTAAATAAATAATTGGCGACAGCCAATTATCGTCGTAATGCCGTAATAAATTTTTGGCAAACAAATTCGCAGCTAAACACAATAATCAATACATGCAGCACACCACGTCGTGGCTAATTAACTGAAATCATCAGATTTCAAACGCGAGAAATTTCACGATAGTCTTTCTAATAAATCTCAAAATCAGACAATATTAAAAAAAATAACCAACAAAAATCCTCCGAATCGAAATTACATCCGCACGTGGCAAGTGGAAAACGTGGAAGAAGGAAAAATTAGCACATGTCGCATTCCTCGTCTCTTCCCCCTTTCTGGGTCCGTCGTTAGCTTTGAACTCCAGAGATGGCGCCGCAAGTCCAATTTACCAATATCGACGTTTATTGAGTGATATATTGGCTGGAACAGTTGCTCGTTCCCGAGATAGACATCCGCCCGTCGTTGATAATCTTGCAGATGATCCACGTCGTTGATCCTCGTTGGTCTCTCTTCGCGGGTTAGTGGCCGGTAGTACCATTCTCAATAATACAATACTTAACTAACTTATTCGCTAAATTAAATTCCTATTCGCAATAAATTTTGTTTCGAACGCAATCGAGCTTCGGTCAAATTTTTTCCCACGCGAGGGCGACTCGGTCGCGGCGAATTCAATCAACGGACATTAAATAAATTTAAGAGCCCAATTTAAATTTTCTTTTAAAATTTAAATTCAAAATAAAATTATCATAAAAAGAAAATAAATAATAAACAAACGTCTTAACAGGTGGCGCTAAAAGCGGCCTGTTACAATATATATATATATATATATATATATATATATATATATATATATATATATATATATATATACTAGCTGACCCGGCAAACGTTGTTTTGCTATATAAATAATTTCCTAGTAATTTCTAGTGTAGACAAAAAATAGCTTACTTATTGTAAGTATGTGTGTATGTTAGAATGTGTATATTGTATGTATGTAAGAATGTGGTATATGCGTGAAATAAGCATGGAGCACTGTGAAAGATGAGGGAATATAAAAATAACAAAAGGCAAACATTATTCTTAAGTTATTATAATTTATTCCTTAAAATTATATATCATTAATTAAACAATAACGACAGTAACGCTCTTAAACAATATCAATCTCTTAATGCTATAGCGTGAACAATATTTTTTGTTAGTCCATCTTTAGCTAACACAAACAAACTGGATGGTTTACCCACTCGAGAGCATGCCACGTATAATTGTCCGTGTGAAAAACATGGCGTTCTCAAATCTAATCCACAAACAGACATCGTTTGACCTTGGGATTTGTTGATAGTCATTGCAAATGCCAATCTAATTGGAAACTGAATACGTTTGAATTGAATTGGCACATCTGTAGGTATAATAGGAATCCGTGATATGAGTATATTTTCACCTCTGAACTTGCCATTTAAAATCCTGGCTTCGATCACGTTTTTCATTAATTTTTGCTCGATGTACCTGTTGTCGTTGTTGGTCATTTGTTCTTCGTCTATTGACTGTGAAACGGCGTGATTGTCGTTGTTCTAATCTTCTGACTTCATTGCGTCCAGCTCGTGTATCTTCTGGCTCTTCTTGATGCAATTGCGCCATTCTGACACGTGCATCAGTATTTTGTTGCTGGATTTGTTCTTCTGTTCTTTCGGATCTGCTATTTCGCAAGTTTCAAGCTTTACTTGTACTGCGGCTCAAATCAGCCCCTTTGCATTTTCTTGGCATTGCTCACTGTACAAAACATACATCAATAGAATTAATGAAATTATTTAATGATGAAAAATGTTAAAAGTATAATTAGGGCCAGGATTTTTGCCGCAGTTTTGAAATGATTAGTTTTAATTTATGAAATTATAACAAAAATATAAGTTTTATGGAAAAATTTTTCAAACAAAAGTAAAAAATTAAATTTTATGAAAACATTGTCTCTTATAATTTTTTCATACAACTAATATTTCCATTGACATTTCAAAATAAAGATTCATAATGATTGAATTTTTGAAAACTATGAAAATCTTAATTGTTCAATTACATTTTTTTAATAAAATTAAATTAAAATTACATTTTTATAAGATCAACAACATTTTCGATATAAATAAAAAAAAGTATACTTACAACACAAAATCCGTTGTTATTGGAAGCTCGTGTCACGTGTTGAGTACTTTTGAGGTTATAAAATCACTTGATTAACTAATCGTGCAAAATACACTCAAAATTCATAATTTAATTATTATTGATAAAATAGGAATGATTAAAAGTTAATATGAGAGTTACACTGAGATAGCAAAATAATAATTGTCAAAGAAAGGAGACCGGCTTCGTTCTCATCCCTATTCCGTGCTGTTTACTGGGTCAGAAGTGACACCTGTAGACATCTGGCGGGGATAACTAATTAAATGACGATTGATCAGTTTTCAACCGGAGAGGAAAAATGATTAAATTACTAAAATGACTATTAAAAAATAAGGGTTGATCGTAGAAGGGTGAAAATTGAGGATTGTATGTATTTTTGTATGTTGTATCATAAAAAAATAGAAATTAAAAATTTTGTCTAAAAAATAAAAAAAAAATTTAGGGGTGGACTACCCCTAACATTTAGGGGGATGAAAAATAGATGTTGGCCGATTCTCATAGATACCGGATAAGCACAAAAAATTTCATCAAAATCGGTCAAGCCGTTACGGAGGAGTATGGCAACGAAAACTCTGACACGAGAATTTTATATATTAGATATATAAATTTGTAATTTTATTTAATAACTAATGAAATGAAATCTACTTTCATTTCGGCTGCCGAATGGCCCTTTTTTTTCAAGCTGCTGTCTTCACTTGATTGCGAAAAACAAAAAACAATTTATTTATCACGACCAATCAGAAAGCTTAGCTATGCCCATCTTCTGTCTCTCTCTTTTAAAAAAACTAAATTCTCGGCCCTAATAATTACGTATTAAATTGAAATTTTAGGTTTCAAAATAAAGAATATGGGCTAACAATTACCTTTTTATTTCACTCGATATATATATTTGAACAATATAATTTCGCTTAATTACACTAATAATAAATTGACTGGTCGATTGTAACTGATTAAAATATTATTTAAGCAATTTTTCTTTAGATTAGAGTAAGGTAACTTGTGGAAATTTCCTTTTTCTTTCCTATCGAATATTATTACTGAGTAAAGGAGTAAGCAATAGAATGTGCAATCGTTGATGATTTTTTATAACCTCGGTTGTTCTGTTTCTGTCCCTTTTCTCCCGATAAGGTGATTTCTTTCCCTCCTGAAATTAGATGGTTTTGTATCTATTTATTATTTGTCTTCTTTTTCGTTTATTTTATTTAGTTATTGATTGGAATATCGAAATATTTTTATTTTTATGAATAGATGATCCGAATATAGAAATATTGCGGACCTTTGGTGACCCTATAGTTTTTCTTATAAAAATATAGCTATTAGTGGATAAACCTTTTTATCTACTGACCTGGTTGGATATAGATTTAATATTTTTCTGTTGCGTCTCGAATTTTTATAATTAACGCGGCGTAAACGAAATTTCTGGATTTAAATAATTTTCAATGATCAAAGAAAAAATGAACAAATAAAATCCGCAATATAATTACTGATAATGTATAGGTAACTGTATTAATTTAAAAACATTTCAGAACAAATAATTTTTGTTAAGGGAAATAATAAAAATTATAAAAAAAAATAATAGGAAAAGATAAATTGAAAATCGAAATTAAATAACCGCATCGAATTTCAGAATAAATAATTTTGTCAAGAAAAATAACGGAAATAAATAATAAAAAAATTAGAAAAACGGTTGACCCTGAAGGCCATCCCTGCAACTTCCCGCTAATTCCATACTTAGGCGCTTAAAATTGCACCAATGACGTTTTTGAGCTCTTCGAGCTTAAAAATACAATTTATGGGTTATTTTGAGCTCTCCAAGCTCAAAGAGATTGCTTTCCTATGCTTTTGAGCTCTTCGAGCTCATAAGTCTGATAGAGATTTGAAAAGACACTATTTTTTGAATTTTTAAACCGCAATAACTTTTGAATGAATGAACCGATTTTCACGCGGTTGGCAGCATTCAAGGCAGTTTTTTAAGCCTCACAAAGCATTTTAAATTTTGAAATGATCACGCTAGAAATTTTGGAGTTATTCCGAAAAAACACTTTTTTTGGTTTTCTTTCGTTCACGATATCTCTCGAACGAATCAACCGATTTTGACCGGACTAGTGGCGATCGACGTGGTTTTTTGAGGTTAAGAGCTGATTAGTTTTTGGAATTGAACCATCAAGGTGTTTGAAAGTTATGCCAAAAAAACCACATTTGAAAAAAAATTTTTTTTTCAGTTTTCTGAAGATTTCTCAAAATCTATTGATCTGAATCGTTCCAAATAGTTTTAAAAATCTAAGTTTGGTCAAGCCCTTTCGAATGGCACCAACCGCGATAAAATTGGTCAAGCTGTTCAAAAGTTATAAGCGGTTCACATACTTTCACACACACACACACACACACACACACATACAGACACCGTGACAACCTCGCGGGTATAGCCAAGGAAGCTTCCTGTGACCTTCAAACGTCGAGATCTGATGAAAACTCGATTTTTGCAAAACGGGGTGAAAACAATAACTTCCCGATTTTTGAAAATCTTCGATTTTCTTAGCGGGAAGTTAAAAAATAATATAAATCGGTAATCGAATTTTAGATATTGCATGAATTGTGCCGAATTTCAGAACGAATAATTTTGTCACGAAAAATGAGAAATAAAAAATATTATAAAACCGAATTTTAATTTTTAACTAGACGTCGAATGAACTGTGTCGAATTTAAAATTCTTACTACATAAAATAATTTTATTGAACAACGAACTGAAGAAAAGAAACCGAGATTTAAATATAATGTTGAACAAATCGTATTGAAATTATGACATTTACTAGATAAAATAATTTTATTAAACAAAGAACTAAATAGAAGAAACCGAGATTTAAATATAACGTTGAACAAACCGTATTTAAATTATAACATTTACTGAATTACGAGCAAGCCCTCCCGGATTAAAAATTTTGACCGCGCCCATGTCCGAGATGCCCCTCCAGGATTACTGATTGCAGTACGGTCGAACGAAACCTCCCGATTTAAAAATTGTTACTGCGCTGTCTATTGTCCGCGATTGGAGCTTTTATATATTTCTAAATAAGTCAGTTGTGTCCATAAATTATCTCTTTATTATCGTAGAGAAAATAGGTTTGGTTTAAGGGTTTCCATTAACTGTTAACTTAATTAATTTTAACCATTGTGTGCAGGATGTTTAAAAATGGATTTTGACAAAATCCTGTATTTTAGGGTTAATTAGGTTGCTCAGGATTAATTAATAAAGGTGTATTGGATCGACTGTGCATGCGTAGAACGGAAATTACTAGGTGGATTTTAGGTAGGTTCTAGGACGAATTTTCCTTTTTTCTTTGGTGATATTTAACCACAATAAGTTGGAGTATCTTTTGGAAAATTTTCAGGTTATTCGGACAGGTAGTTCAGCCAAAACGAGAAAAACGATGACAGCTGTCAGATTAATTTATGACTGCTCGCGCGGGGTCCCCGAAGAGTCCATAGTGCTCTCTCCACGGTCGGTTAGAAGTCGGATGGTACGTGCAATGTTACAGATACCCGTACTACATATGTCTTAGAATTACTAACATTTGTCATATTGTAATATAATTATCGATACTTATGCTGCGTTCGTTACTTATTTACCAACATGTGGGTAATCATATCTTAGGAGGTAACTATATTCTCAACTCTAAATAGGATCGTTCTCTCCAAATCTGTAATAAGGTAATTCATATTTATATATAAATAAATATATAAATATATAATTAATACATCTCAATAAATACATAAATAAATATATAAATATACAAACACATAAATAAATATTCACAATAAATATATAAATATATACCTAGTATATTTCAATATATTGGGATTTATTCAAATATGACTGTGCATTTGGTTATCTTTGTTAAGTTATTGAAATTTTAATTTAATGTAATTTGATATTATTAGATACCTTGGTTCATGGCATTTGGTTCGTCGGCCTTAAATTCTTTTGCGCACCCGGGCATTAAGTTTCTCAAATGGGTTGCATTGATAACACTTTTAGCGGCATAAAGGTGTGATATATTTCGTCGAGAGAGGGAGAACGGTTAAGATCGGAGGAGGGAGAGTGGGAGACTTCGAGCGCAGCATTAGATACTTCTTTCAAGAGTGAGAGTAGGGGTAAAGCGAGAGTAGGGTAAAGCGAGAGTAGGGAGTAAGCGAGTGTAAGAGATATATTAGTGTATACTGATTTTCAATACTTTGATTATCTTAAATATATCAAATTCATAACACATCTTCCTTTTAAGTAAAGGTAAAAGTGAAGAGAAAAAAAAAGGTCTATTCACGAGTGACACGGGGCCGTAACATATAAAAATTAAAATCATAATTAAATTAAAATTGTTCAAAACTATGATAAATAAGTTTTCCAAATTCCAGAAAATAATTATTGAGAAAATTATAACAAAATTTTGACCTTGAAAAATTTAGCCAAGCTACTATTCCTACCTCAAATCCACTCTGTAATTCAAGATGGACGCTAAGCCGAATTTATTCAAGTAGATTAAATTCAAAATTTAATCAATCTAAAATTTCTTTAGTTTCAAGAAAGCTTCTGTGATAAATTAATAACAATAACACGGCGTAAGAAGAGACTTCTTCAAGTACTCGAAAATTCAAGGACCGTGACGAGAGCGATTTGCAAATTTCCAGCTCTCTCCACTCCAAACCAAGCAGTCTCATTGGCTGACTCCTTACACTGCTCCTACCAAGGCAAAAAACTTCTAGAAGCTCAGAAAAACAGTATATAAGGTGCGTTGCAACCAGCTACTGATTTTAACGTTCCAAGCATTAGTTCTTTTCAGAACTAGCTTTAACAGCCTTTCTCAAGGTTTTAAAAAACTTTTAAGTAACAGCTCAGCTAGTTAAATAAGCTAATTAAAGAGCTAATTAAAAAGCCTTTTTCAAGGTCAGTATACCAGTTCTTTTTAGAACTAACTTGACCAGCCTTTTTTAAGGCTTAAGAAAACTTTTCAAGGACAAGCTCTGAGCAGATCTACTGCACAGGCCTTTTTAAGGCCAGAGGCCATTCTTGAACGCAGAAGATCATCAAACAGTCTCCTTAAGACCAAAAGCAATTTTCAACGCAAAAGACTGTCAAGCACTATATTCAAGCTCAGAAGCCATTCTCAACGTTCAAAGTCATCTCCTCAAGCTCAGACTCCACTCTCATAAAAGTGCCTCACGTCGTTCTTTTCAAGATCAGACGCAACTATTATCGCAGAAATTCAACCAGCAAATCATCTCAAGTACAGACGCTATCCTAAACGTCATTTAGTCGTCTCAAGTGTATCTCATCGGCTTTTTCCAAAGCCAAAGAATCAATTGCCTTTTTCAAGGCCACAAAATATATTCAAACCATATAAGGACCCACTTACAATTTGAAAAAAGGTCCCAGTATGATATTTTTCGAAATCTTACTAAACAAAAAGTCTTGGGGATAATCGACGTAATAAATCGGTTTTTTTAATTTTTTTGAAAAGTTTTACTTTTATTATAGTACACTTTTTCATTTTAATTTATAATTGAATCGAAGACTTTAATTTCATTTTAATTTTATTAGATAATTAGTGATTCTATTAATGAAAGCAGTCCAAGATTTTAGTTATCTCAATTTTCTTCGAAACTCTTATGGATTTTACTTTGAAGATAATTATAAGCTCCATATGAATATTTTGATATACATATTTATGATAATATTTTTATTTATAAATATAATGCAAGATCTACTTCACTTATATAAAATGGATAGTAATGATTTGACTAATAAAACTAATAAAATAGAATCATCTCAGTGAATATCAGTACAGGATACATAGAACGATGATATGTGAGATTTTTGTAGCGATTTGTAAATAATTAATGTTTACAAATTTTTAAGAAACAGAATCAATTTTTCTACTTTTCTGAAATTTCATAATATTTTCAGTCTGTAAGGTGAAAAATGGAAATATTTCTTTATATACTATTGATATATTGTAAGCAATTAATTAAAAGATCTTTTCGAGATGTAAAGAATTCTAATAATCTCATTGATATCACGGTAAAAAATAATCGTGTATGATCATGCGAGAGCAAGAATGATCATGCCTAATGGACAAAATAATTCTTAAAAAATTTTAATTGAAACAAACTTTTTTTTTTATTGCCCTCATTAATTCAATTTATTAATTAATGAGTTTTGACCGATAGTTTTTATGCTAAACATTACTATTCGAGATTTCGTTCGACGAGGCTTAAACGCTGTATCCGAATACGGATGCCGAAATTTACTGGGAGAAACAGAAACGGAAAAAAAACTTCGAGGGACTGCTGAACACAATAAACCAGCTGTTCAGGTTAAAAAATCAAGGTCTTAAAAACTTCTCGAGTAACGCTTATATTCCCCAGCTAGACATTATGCAAGCTGAACGTCACCGTTGTCTAAAACCCCGGCATTATATCGATGACTCTACAGTCAAAATCATGACGTTAAGAAAAAATTAGCAAAATTAATTAAGGGCTTAAGGCCGCGAAAATGTCAAAAAGTAATTCAAATAAATAAATTTTTTATCTCAGGAATGTGGACAAGATAGGATCATAATAACAAATTACATTATTATTTCTGCGACGTTTCGGTCATTTATTTGACCTTCCTCAGGCATTTGAAAATTTCACATGTTAATAACCAACAACATAACATAACAATTGTTACAAATACATTGTTAGAATTCGTATTATGGTAAATATTGTATTTGTAACAATTGTTATGTTATGTTGTTGGTTATTAACATGTGAAATTTTCAAATGCCTGAGGAAGGTCAAATAAATGACCGAAATGTCGCAGAAATAATAATGTAATTTGTTATTATGATCTTATCTTGTCCACATTCCTGAGATAAAAAATTTATTTATGATAACTATGGACGATAATATTAACTTTAGTAATTCGAATAAATCAATGCAAGGTCTCAGAACGTATGAAATTTTCAAAAATTAGATTCATAGAATTACTTGAATTGGTTGAACTAGAATAAATTATGCAAACTGTTTAATTAATTGCTTGAGACTGTTTGGTGAACAGGCCCACTCGTTAATGGCTCGGCACTAATGGGCTTCGAGAATACATGAGCCGCACCTGACCACTGCTCGTTCCCGCTAGATCGCGGCCAATCAGAAAATTCAACGTTTAAATTTTCTGAGCCTTGCGCGAACCAAGTTAGTCTGACGTCACAAGGATGCCAATTGTAACAAATTATCCTACTGGCTATCAGTGGTGACACCGATAAGACGAATTTTCTGATTGGCTGCTTTGCTACACGGGCATGCGTAGTCAGTTTCTTTGAAAAAATACAGAAAAAGACGACGCTTTATTATTATTATTTTTATAACGCTTTCTGTTCTGTACGCATCACCATTCCGCTATGGTGTTTTTTGTTTGTGCAAAAAGTCAACTTTTGTTGATCAAGTATCTAGTTAAATCAAATTTAATTGTGTTTAATTTGTTTGATTTCGATTTAGATTAATTATTGTGCTTATTCGCTAAATTCACCGCTTTTTTAAGTTCCGGTTTTCCGACTTTGTGGCAACCGCTTCTGTTGAGCACCACCGCTTTGCTACGCATAATTCAATTTTTAATTAACAATCCGCTATTTTATTAGTTTCAAAACTAAATGAAACTATTTCATGAACTATTTCATTAGTTCAAAAATTAAGTGTATATAGTGTTAATTAATTCGAAGTTTTATTTTTTAATTATATTTCGCTATATTTAATTGAGACATCTAGACCAAACCTGATCCTTGGATTCAAGCTTATTATAAGACTTTTCGGAGACCAAGTTAAAAATAAAGACAACAAACTCAAAATAATCAACCATTTTGTCCAGCACAAACACTCACAACGAAAGGATCCCAGGTATCCGCCTCCTAATCCAGTCATTTTAGGCCAAATTAGGTGTAGATCTCGGAAAATCGACATAACCAGTAAATTACCACGTAAAAACTTGTATTTTGGTATCCTAAAACTGTTCTCAAAATTCACATATAATTTTGGATGGTCGTAAGTTTTAAAGTCAGGGGTCAAAGGTCACAAAAAACGATTTTTTTACATTTTTTGTAAATATCTCATTTTCTATGGGTTTTACGCTATTTATATTTTTTTCAATATTGTAGAGAATTAAATTCTCTACAACTTTTCTACTTAACTTTTTTTATACTTTGAACTGTTTTCGATTTAGAGGGCGTAGAGCGCGTGATCGAAGAATTATCTGAGGTCAACTGGTAGTCTCGGTCAAAACTCGTAATATTAAGGTTATAGTTTATTGCTAAATATATAATTATCATGTTTATTAACTTTTAGTTTAAATTCAATCTTTTTTTCTAATAATTCTAAAATTTATCAATTCAATAACACTCATAATCTCTTTCGGTAATTGAAAAATTAGTAAGGGACATGTTTTAATTACATTTTTAATATAATCTTATTTACAGTAATAGAATTTGAATAAGAAACTTGTCCGGTTCAGAGATTATTTAAGAGTGGAATGCAAACCTTATTAGCAGTTTAAAATGTTCCAAAATCTGTAGATAGTATCGATCATCTCCGTTATGCACTATACGTCAAGTTAACAAAATCGAATAAACTTGTGCAGTTATCAAATATTCCACCAACGAGTGGAGCAGCTCACCAACATTTCAATCGCGTTTATTATCAGATTTCAACTTGGCTAGGGCATGATTTAGAACCCCAAGGATGGGGTTGGACTATGCGTAACGGATTTCTGGAACCTATCATGACTATTTTACCACCTGCTCCAGATGAATTACTTAACACAATCTTTTGTAACTACTAAAGTGGCTATGGCTCAAGATGTAGATGCAGGGGAGCGGGGTTAAAGGTTTAATAAGAAAAAACTACTCATTATTTTTCAACGGGACCAACGGCAATCGAAAGAGCTCTAAGAAATAAGAAATACGTGTTTTTCATTAATTATGGAAAATTAAAATTCAAGATTTAAATCATCTTTTATTGATAATTACTTTATCACACTTATCAGCAGTAATAATTTTTAACTTTCCGCTAAGAAAATCAATGATTTTCAAAAAATCGAGAAGTTATTGGTTTTACCCCGTTTTGTAAAAATCGAGGTTTCAACAGATCTCGACGTTTTGAAGCCCTAAGAAGCTTTCCTGACTATTTTTATGATGACGTCCGTACGTCTGTATGCATGTGTTTTTTTTTTTTTTGAAGTGAAACTTCTTTAGAATCGTTGTGATTTCAAACCGGATGCAACGAAAAAACGACAGGTAAGAGACACAAATACAAAAATGTGTAGGATGAAGCCAGGGGAAAGAATGAGACAGAAATATACATACAATTTGTATATTATCGGTCTCTCCTCTTTGTGCCATACTTCGTAGCGTCCCCACTCCCGTCTTCTAAGCATAGTCGCCTGTAATTTGTGAGCCAGAGCGAGAGAGCAGATGTCAGTGTGTATGTATATTGCACACTGTTTAATACGTGCTTGTATTTGAGCATTTAACGTGTGTAGTGCATGTGAAAACTACGTGAGCTTACTGTACACTGTACACACTGCACTGAAGATAAGTCTTTCAAAGTTGCTTCCTTTATCAATTGAAGTAGCCCAACAATATAGATCACTTTTTAAATATGTTCGTGTATTGATTATCGATGAAATTAGTATGATTGGAGCCGAGTTGTTGTCCCAAATAGATTCAAGGTTAAAGCAAATCACCGGTAATTTTGAAGTCCATTTTGGTGGATTAGATATAATTTTGATTGGTGATCTACGTCAACTACCGCCAGTTCGTGCTACCCCAATTTACAAACAAATAAAACGACAAATAGCAGGTTCAACACTATGGCGAGGGTTGAAATTTTTCGAACTAAACGAAGTTATGCGACAAGCTAATCAAAGTTTTGCAACAATATTAACAAAAATTGGTAATGGACAGTTGTTAGATCAGGAAGAGCTAGATTTAATTGAGTCACGGATTTACTCTGAAGAAGAAGCTGAGAGACTTTGTCCAGACGGTATACGATTGTTTTTTAATAATCATTCAGTTGCTGAATACAACAATAAAATTTTGAATTCTATAGAAGAAAAAGTGAATTCAGAGGCAACTGATATATATATTGGATGTAGAAATGTTGAACAGCAAACTTCTATGCGTCAAAAATTACATAAAATGTCAACTATTGATACAGGAGGTTTGCCATATCAAATTACATTGGTTTTGAACAAACCATACATGATAACAACTAACATCGATGTATCAGATGGATTAGCAAATGGTGCGACGGGAAAATTAATTTTCATTGAATATAATGACAAAGGAGAGATAGGTCGTTTATGGCTAGAATTTCCAGAATCTCCAAAAATCGGAGAAAAATTGAGAAGAAAGGCAGCGGCATCAATTCAAAAAAATAATCTTCATCCACTGGCAGTACCAATAGATCGCAGAACATCATCTATACCACTAGTACCTAATAAAACCGTTATTGTAAAACGTAATCATTTCCCATTAGTCTCTGCATGTGCAATGACGATTCACAAGTCCCAGGGAGCTACTTTTGGTGAGATTGTATATGAATATGATAAATCACACGTTCAACAACTCCTGTACGTCGCATTATCACGAGTTACATCAATAAACGGCTTATATCTCGTTTCAAAAAAAAAATGATAAAAAATTTTACCATGGCCGAAGAGCGTCAGTATCTACAATTGATCTACAACATGAATTTCGAAGGCTGAACTTGAATCGACTTGAGACAATTACAAATGTTTTATATGATTTCTTAAATAAAAGAAAAGGGATGTCACTGTTTACCTTTAACTGTCAAAGCTTACGAGCTCATGTACAAGATCTGCAACATGACAATATAGTGTCATCGTCAAATTTTTAATTCTTTCGGAGACATGGATGAATAATGAAGATATTGTAGACATTCCAAATTTTAATATTGTTGTTAATTACAAAAGACCACGTACGAGGGCAGGCGGAGTAGCAATTTATCACAACGTAAATGATGGAGCCCGTGTTGTTACGCCACAAATGGATCTCAATGCACAACAGCTAGAATCATTGTCTGTTCAGCTTTCGAAAGTTGGAGAAATATGTGCCTGTGAGAGCAGAAATGACCAAGGAGATTTAATTTTGATCGTAGCAATTTACATCTTTCCCAACCAATCAATAAAATCAGTTATTGAATTTATACATGAAAATTTGATCAAATATACCCCAGAGGTATCGCGAATTCTCAAAAAGAATTATGATAAAATTCCGATGATTTTAAGTGGGGATTTTAACATAAATTTTGCATCAGATACAGCGCTTCCTTTGATTGAGTTTCTCGATACAACATTTTATTTAAAAATGTGTAACAATCGCACTCAATCAACTACAAGATCAAAAACGGTAATAGATGCAGTGTTCCAAAGATATATCAACCAAATTGAAACTAAAATATTTGTATCGTATTTTAGTTATCATAAGCCTCTTGTATCATTTGTTGAAACTGAAAATATGGAACTTGAGTAATAGATTATGTAACATATGTTAAATAAAATATAAAATATCTTTTAAAATTAATCAAAATACTTTCATTTTTGAACAATTAAACTTTGTAATTATCCTACCCTTGTTATAAATATTCATCTCATTCTTTTGTCGATTCACTGAAGTTTCACTTCTATCGTGTGTGAATCGCACACACACCTTTTTTTTTTTTTTTTTAAAGGGGGGGGGAATCCTTTTTCCGATTCTAGGCATAGCTGTTTACGGATTCTAGGCATAGCTGTTTGGCCTGGATATATGGCGACTCGACGAAGTGTCATACTAAAACTCGACGCTAGCGCCCCTACCCTGTAACAGGGTAATTTACCCTGTATCGGTAAAACCGATCACGCATGATAATTATTCGACGCAGCACTGGCGTGTCTCGGTCTTCGGGACCCATTAGCGTTAAGTGGGGGTAAGTCTGAGGTTACTTGGCTAGTCACTCAGCGGCAGTGAGGCAGAAGTAGTGCAGTGCTCAGTTCAACAACATCAGCAGCCAAAAAGTCCAAGAAGGAAGCCAGTTTTGAACAAAGAGTTTCCTCAGCACAAATTTAACCAGGTATTGAGACTTTCACATTTTTGATGAGCCAAGGGGGTCGTATACCCGGCTCATTAATTTAACTACTTCTCATTATTAATTAAATTTTGATAATTCAATTGTTTATAATAATTTGCTCAATAATAATTAATTATTTTAATTGATTTGATTCGTTAGCATTGTGAGCATTCCTCTTGGAGGATTTTATACCCGAGTAATGTTCTAGACCTCTTGGGTTTAGGAGTCGTGAGAAATTAAATTATTGATTCGGCCGGTTAATAATTATTAACATTCTAGATTGGCTTAAATAAATTCATTTTTATTAATAAAATATTAATTAATTTCTGAACACCGAGAATAATTCCAATCGGCAGCTCACGATCGGACAAGCGCCGCTCGTATACCCGAGGTCAAAGCTTGCTACGCAGTTACGAACATCGGCGTCCATTTTGAGCGCGCAAATTCTTGGCAATTATTTCACGTGATAATTTATTAGTAAGAACAATTGAATTATTATTATTTAATATTATTTGTTACAAGAAAGTATTATTTATTTAATATAATTTATTGAGAATTGGCTACTGAACTTCGACGCAATTAAGATTGGATACCCGTGGATAATTTTTCGTGAATTTATTTTACATTGAGATAAATTGTTTTATTAATTATTTATAAATCGAAAAATTCTACGTGGTCATTTTAAATATTGAACTATTGAAAATTAAAATTATTATTTTATTGGAATTATTTATAAAAATATTTAACGGCGTGGATTAAGTCCCAGAAAAGTAGTTAGAATTTTATAAAGTAATATTCTAAAGAATTTATTCAAGATTTAAGAAATAAAATTACGAGTTGAAATTAGAATAAAATTTTACGTCGAATGATCCGGAAAATTTATTTAATGTTGAGTATTAAACTCGTGATTAATTTGGAATAAATTCAGGCATCGGTTTTTAGTGTAGATTTTTTCGAGAATTAAATTATTAGTTGTGAAAATGGTTTACGATTTATTTGCGAGCTAATGACTGAAAATTTTAGTAAAAATTAATGTTGTAATTTTTGGAGTTTAATTTTTTAAGTCAAAAATAAAAGATAAGTAGAGCCAGTGTGTGTGTGTGTGTGAGCGGGTTATGTGTGTGAAGATCGTGCGGGATATGTGTGTGTGAGTGTGTACATTCTCTACTTGTTGATGTTTTGCCGAGTAGAGTAGTTCGTACAGTCTAAGAGCGTGAGGGTCCGGTGGACTGCGCGACTTAGTTAGAAACTGCGGTATAGACGCTCCATAAGAGGGTACCGTCAGGATTAAGAATTTTGATACAGCGTGAGGGTCTGGTGGACAGCGCGACGTAGCTAGAAACTGCAGTAAAGCGCTCCTTATGAGGGTACTGTAGGATTAAGAATTTTTGTAACGATCTCTACTTGTTGATGTTTTGCCGAGTAGAGTAATTAACATACCTTAGAAGCCGTTGTATAGACGCCAAGTTGGGGTACAGCGGTAGTAAGCTAGAAACTGCAGTAAAGCGCTCCTTATGAGGGTACTGTAGGATTAAGAATTTTTGTTAGTTATAAGGAATTTACACATCGCCCTCGTATACGATAGCCTCTGTACGAGGTGCTTTGCTGGCTACTTAGGTTAAGTTGAGGCGTCGGTTTTAGCCCGGAATCCTCGGTAGTAATAAGTCGTAGTGTTAAGTCAGTCTTAAGTGAATCAGTGTACGTGCGAGTGAACAAGTTGTTATTTTATTTTGTTGTTAATAAATTTTTGGTACCATTGTTAAATAAAAATTTATTCATTTCAGATCACCTTCCCCCACTCTCTCTCCCTGTAGATAAACTCAGCTCTGGCTCCGGTTCCAGGAACCGCGATTAAAAATCCTGGTGGCGCCCATTTATTAATTAATTTAGATTCATTTGTTGGTTTTATTATTTCAATTAATTAAATTTAAGGGGCCAATTGAGTGGAATAAACACCCGTTACAACCCACTAAACCCTAAACCCCTTTTCTCCTTTCCTCTAATCCCTCATGGGAACCGCCGTCAGGCATTACTTCGTGAGGGGAGGAACTAGCTACTGCTCTTCATTCTGGTGGCTAAGGTGTTAACTACCTACCTTCTATCTTCTGATATTTGCTCTTCTTCTTTCAGTGGAACGCAAGTCTTTGAGGACTTCCGTTACAAACGTGTTGGTAGCGTTCCAGGCAGCTTCTGATGACAACATTGCTTCCACTAGTGAATCTGGTTGCATTCTCTGGTTCAGGATCCTCTCTAACTCTTTACGCTATGGATCGAAACGAGGACATACAAAGAAGACGTGCTCCGCATCTTCAGTAACTCCTGGGCAGGACGCGCACTCCGAAGAGTCATCGTACTTAAAGCGGTGTAGATACTCTCGAAAACACCCTTGTTCCGACAACATCTGCGTAAGATAGTAATTGACCTCACCGTGATTCCGGTTAAGCCAAATGTCGATCCGAGGTATGAGGCGGTGCGTCCACCTACCCTTCTCTGCAGCATCCCATTGTAGTTGCCATCGGCCTATACTGTTCTGCCGTTCTTCAATTCTAAGTTCTTCAGGGATCCACAAATTGACTCGTCTGAATGTAATATCAAATACCATTTCTATCTCTTCGAGGTGCTTTGCGACGATCACGACAGCTACGTCATCTGCATATGCTACAAGTTTGACTCCCGTGGGCAATGCTATTCTCAGGAGGCCATCAAACATGATGTTCCATAGCAGAGGACCTAAAACTGATCCCTGTGGCACTCCTCCGGAGATTTTGTACACTTCCGTACCGTTTTCCTAAGAACGCTTCGTGTCATATTTCAGGAGTAGCTCGCTACCATTCTGCGAAGGTATCCTGGTACGTCTTTTTCTTCTAGAGTCCGCATAACGCAGTCCCAGTTAGCGAAGTTGAAGGCATTCTTGATGTCCAGAGCAGCCACCAAGCAGTATTTCTTCTTTCCACCCTTCCATTTCGTTCCGGCGATTGTATCCTTGGCTAAATCAACAACCAATTTGATCGCATCCAGAGTTGACCGTCCTTTTCGGAAACCAAACTGGTTCTCTGCCAGGAGTGGATCGACTACAGCCTCTATCCTCTGATGAATTATGCGCTCGAATATCTCGCCGGCCGTGTCTAACATGCAGAGTGGTCGGTAGGATGACGGTTCTTCCGGCGGCTTTTTCCCCTTCGGAAGTAGCACTAGCCGTTGCTGTTTCCACTTCTGGGGAAAAGTCCCTTCCTTCACGCATGTATTGTAAGCGTCCAGGAATAATGTCGGTGCTGCCCTAAGGATTGATTTCAGGGCAATATTAGGGATTTCGTCCAATCGCGGCGCCTTATTATTCCCTACTCGATTGCCTGCCTCTATCAACTCGTCCAACGTGATAGTTGGGATGTCTTCAGGGTTGAGCTGCTCCAACTTGTAGGTGAATACCAGCTGTTGGGGAAACAGCGCAGTAACAGACTTCTCTACGAGCTGTGGACACGTAGGTGATGGCATTGGCTGGCATTTCAGGTGGGTCATAACCACCTTATACGGTCTGCCCCATGGATCTTTCTCTACTTCTGCGACCAGTTTCTTCCAGCAGCGTCTTTTGCTTTCTTTAATGGCTCTGTTTAGTTCTCGACGGGCCTTCTTATACTCTGCCAACAGCTCTGCGGAGTTAGGTCGTCTGTAGCCACGCTGAGACTTTCTTCTTTTTTTAAGACACTCTGAACGTAGACTGCTAATGTGATCGTTCCACCAGTGCACCGAAAGTCTTGAATTCATGCCACGTTTCCGAGACATACTAGCGTCGCAAGCCTGGGTGACTCTTCTCATTAGGTCCTTGGTCTTCTCTTCAGCAGTTTCTACGATGATTTGATCGCACTCTAGGGCTACTACTAAAGCAGTGAGGTCGAGAGATTTAACTGTCCACCCAACCGCGCTGGCGTTCCTGTTGACTCTTGTTAGATTCTGGCCAATTGATATTTGCCATAGTATCGCACTATGGTCACTGGCTGTGTAGATGTTCAATACTTTCCAAGAAATACCTCTTCGAGCTAAGCAACTGCTGACAAATGTAAGGTCGACAATTGAGTTTGCCTCTTCCTTTGTATACGTTGGCGTGTCACCTGTGTTAAGAAGGATCACGTCCAGTGTGGCCATTGCCTCGAGAAGTGCTTTTCCACGTGTATTAGTGAACTTGCTGCCCCAGTCTGCTGCCCAAGAATTAAAGTCACCAGCTATTGCCACGGGAAAGTGTTTTCTTGCGTCCTCAGTTAGCCGATCAAGAAAGTCTTTAAACTGTTCATTAGAGAGACTAGGTGGTGCATAGCAACTGTAGAAGCGGAAGCCATCTACCCATGCTGCTACGAAGCCGGCTTCTTTATTGTTGACTGTTCTCTGAAAAGAACATTTACCGCAGGACCAGATGACGGCTTTGTTAGTGCTGTCGGATTCCCAGGGTTGGTTACTCAGGTGTCTATAAGGCTCACTTATAAGTGCTACGTCTGCCTTTAATTCGCGCACAGTTTGCATGAGCAAGTCATGCGCAGCCTCACAATGATTGAGGTTAACCTGTAATATCTTCATGTTCTTGGCTTCGTTATCTTCTGGAGCGCTTCTTGGAAGATGGGGTATCTGTTCGTGCCTGCATGGTGAGCCGCCTTTTCTACGCCGTGCTGTTCAACACGGAGTGCACATTTAGCTGGATTTTTACAATCAGCAATTTTGTGTCCTTCTTTTCCGCACCTTATGCAGTGCTTAGACCGGTCGACTTCGCTTTTGCACTGAGATCCGAAGTGCCCAAAGTGCCAACATTTGAAGCATTGTATGGGTCTCTTCGTTGCTCTCATTCGACAATTGACCCAGCTGATCCTTATTTTGCAGTTTCCCTCCAGTAATTTTTGTGCTGCAGCTGCTGGTAGTAACACTGTGGCTGTCTACATACCCCTAAAGGCTTTACGGATTTTGATTGCCTCTAGTGGGATTTCACAACTTTCTCCAGCTTCCCTCTTTAGAGCGGTGTGAATATGCTCATCTCCTTATCTGGGACGTCCTGCTTTATGCGACGCAGAATCTCGGCATACTTTGTTTTCTCGGCCGGGCGGATGATCAGTGCGTCGGGTCTGATCCATTTGCGTGGTTTTTTCCGCTTAGGCTCTGGTCTGGGCTCCTTCGGCGGCTGCTTTGAGAGTTGCTCTCTAGCTAGCTTCCTCTTCTCCTTTTTAGACGTTACTTTTTCCCAATCAGTCGCCTTCTTAGGTTCGTCGCCCTGCCCTGCCAGTTGTTGGGGAGGGCTTTTTTTCAAGTCCTTCTTCTTTGTGACTTTGTCGGTTGGCTCTGGCGAATTTTGGTCCTTTCTCTTTCCAGGCCTTGTGTCAGTTTCACCCTTGTCCTTAGCAGCAGATTCGCCATCACCGTCGGCTCCAGTGTCCATTGCTTCTTCCGTTTCAACTTCAGTTTGAATGCGTCGTCGTGATGACTGCCATTCCTTGTCCAGTTTCTTGAATCTTCCAAGAGCATTGACTACACCGGTTGTCTTGGTCTTCATCTCCTTGTGGATATTGACCTTAGTTTGGACAAACTCTTGCAGCTTAATGGTTAGATTTTCAAGGCGCTCCAGCGCTTGCGTTCTCTTCATTTCAGCGCTTGCTTCAATCGCTGCTTGTTGGACATGAAGCCTGTTTCCACTTTTATTTGTTTCCTGTAAATTAATCATACTTTTTGATTTACCAGCGCATCGTACGGAGTGGAGCGGGTTGTCATAACTAGAAACGGGTGTACCCTCGGAGATAGTACTCCTACTTCAGTTCCCTGAGGCCTAGCCGACACTTAGCCAGTCCCGGAATACACGGACGGACTAGACTCGCTCGGGGTGGTGAAGATTCCGATCTCTAACACTCACTGCGTACTTCCTGATCAAGGCCCGAAGTGGCTGGCTCCTGATCCGCTACTGCAACTTACACCTCGGCAGAGCAAGCTCTCATCAGCCGTAGCCTGCATCGTCGGAAATAATCGACACGGGTTCCGGACACTCCCTGTGAGTTACAGAAGGGAACGATCGTCTTGCTAGGTCAGTTAGTGTGACCAACCTATTAAAGGGGGGGGGGAGTTTTGTCCATGGGAGCGTATTTTATTTAGCTCCTACTCTCTGTACCTCATCAACTAAGAGACCTATTGTCATCCAAAGACAGCGAGCGTTCTCCCATCCGCTACGGGGAGACGCGCCTGGTAGCAGTTTCTCCTCTGCCGCAGGTGTGTGTGTGTGTGTGTGTGTGTGTGTGTGTATGTGTGTGTGTGTGTGTGTGTGTGTGTGTAAACCTCTTATAACTTCTGAACGGCTTGACCGATTTGATCGCAGTTGGTGTCATTCGAAAGGGCTTCGTCAAACTTAGATTTCCTGTAAGTTGGAACTAATTCGGACTGGTAGATTTCAAGAAATTGCAAAAAAAGTGAAAAAAAGAAGTATTTTTTTCATTTTTTCAAAATATCTCCGAATTGGCTGAACTGACCTCAAAAACTAATCAGCTCTTAACTGCGGAAAGCCGCATCAATCGCCACCAAGTGCGTCAGAATTTGTTGATGCGTTCGTGAGATATCGTTGTCGAAAAAAATCAAAAAAAGTTTTTTTTTGTAATAACTCCGAGATTTTCATCGAATCAATTTTTTTTTATTTTAAATTTTTTATAGATTTCAGAAAATTACATTGATAGCCGCCAACCGCGTGAAAATCGGTTAATTCAATTAAAAGTTATTGTGGTTTGAAAATTCGGAAAATAGTGTTTTATCAAACTTCTATCAAACTTTTGAGCTCGAAGAGCTCAAAAGGATACAAAAGCTATCTCTTCGAGCTCGGAGAGCTCAAAATAACACATAAATTGTATTTTTGAGCTCGAAGAGCTCAAAAACATCATAAGTGCAATTTTAAGCGCCTGGGTATGAAATTAGCGGGAAGTTGCAGGGATGGTCTTCAGGGTCAACCGTTTTCCTAATTTTTTTTCTTCTTTCCATTATCGATTCTTTTTCATGAGAATATACTTGTTTATAGCTGTCATTGATATACTCACTAAACTATTTTTGAATTGTATTTCTTCATTATTTATCAGTGAATTTGGAATATTCATCGTTTCAAAGGTGGCCAATAATAATTAAATTACGTTCATATTGGAACTAGTGAGACGAATGATATCACACAGAAAGAAACCGTTTAACTGCCAGAAAATATTTTTCTCAACTTTTTAATTATTTCCTATCTATGTTATCAAATTATACTGGCATTAATATCTATGTTCACACTCTATGATATTTCTAGTTATTTTTACTAGAGCTAGGAAAATACGATACACAATGTTAATCATCACTATCTGAATTACGAAATGTTTTGTCATCTTCATTGCCAGATAAGAAGAAATCCAAGTCTAAATATTAATTTAACTGACTTTTGTGAACTTCTTAATAATATTATTGCTTACGTAACATCTAATAGACGTTGATACTTGCATTTATAATTCAGAAAATAAAGTAGTTTTCTTATTACTTTATATTAGTGAATAATCTGATGACTTTTTTTAGTTTCTTCGAGATGAATATTATGTTAAATCGAGAGAAAAGAACGTGTAATTTAGCAAAATATAGTTGTGTGTATTATTTTCATAAAAAAGAATCGATAATGAAAAGAAGAGAAAAAATTATTACTGCTGATAAGTGTGATGAAATAATTATCAATAATTTCTTAGAACTCTTTTCATTACCGTTGGTCCCGTTGAAAAATAATTAGTAGTTTTTTTTTTATTAAATTTTTGTCATTTCTATTGATTATAAAAACTATTTAATATTAATTTTCTAAAATCCCTTTATACAGGTTTTTATCGTTTTTCATCTAGATTATGACCCACTTGGTCGTTTGTAAAAATATTGACTGCAAGTATTTGAAACCTGCAATTGACCCCCTAAGGAGATTAACTTTGGGGGTTGATTTCACCCCCTAAAAATGTTTTTCCGCCGATAAAAAAAAATACGTATCTCTTATATTTCGATGTAGAATAACATTTCAGCGGCATTGAAATCAGAGGTGGACACCTGGGAACCTTTCCTTGTAAGTTCAGTCAAGCCCTTTCGAATGGCGCCAACCACGATTAAATTGGTCAAGCTGTTTAAAAGTTATGAGAATTTTATATTCATGCACACACACACACACACACACACACACACACACACACACACACACACACACACACACACACACACACACACACACACACACACACCTTGTCGAGTACAACCAGTGGATGGATACAGTGAACCTACAACTGGCCAAGCAGAAGACCGAAGCAGTGCTTATTACCAGCTGAAAAGAAGTTGAAACAATTAAGATTAATGTCGGTGACCGAGAAATCACATCACAACCTCATATACGATATCTGGGAGTGATGCTTGATGCCCGACTCAACTTCAAGCAGCAAGTGGAACACGTCTGTACGAAAGCGTCAGTAGTGAGAGCTAGTCTCGCACGATTGATGCCGAACGTCGGAGGCCCAAAGCAGAGCAGGAGGCTACTATTGTCATCAGTAGTCACATCGGTGCTCACCTACGGAATATCAATTTGGGCTGACGCACTAGAGGTGCAAGATTCATGGAGAAAAGCTGGACCAATATATCGTATGAGTGCCCTACGAGTTGCAAGCGCCTTTCGAACAATATCAGAGGAAGCAGTGTGTGTCATTTCCGGAACTCTGCCGCTTAGAGTTCTAGCTGAGGAAAGACGGAACCTTTACCAACGAAAGAGGTCAACCGCACTAAGTGCCGAGGAACTCAGAGCTGAAGAACGGCAGAACAGCATCGCACGATGGCAATCGCAGTGGGACGCCGCGACAACAGGAAGATGGACACACCGTCTCATACCGAAAATCGACGTTTGGATAAACCGGAGTCATGGCGAGGTCAATTACTATCTGACGCAGATGTTGTCAGGACATGGATGTTTTCGGACGTATCTTCACTGCTTCAAGCATGATGATTCACCGGAGTGCCCGTCCTGCTCAGGAATCAATGAAGACGCGGAGCACGTTTTCTTTGAGTGCCCACGATTTTACCCACAGCGCGATGAGCTGGAGATGATCCTGAAGAAGAAAATCCAACCAGAGACAATAGTAGAAGCAATGCTGTCATCAGAGGCTGCCTGGAACGCCGCAAACACGTTTGCAACAGAAGTCCTTATAGACTTGCGTTCCATCGAAAGAAAAAGAGCAAATGACAACAACTAGAAGAAAGGTAAAATAATACCTAGTTACCAGAAGGAAGAGCAGTCGCTATATCCTCCCCCCACGAAGCAATGCCTAACGGCGGTTTCCATGAGGGATTAGAGGAAAGAGGAAAGGGGTTTAGGGTTTAGTGGGTAGGGGCGTTAGCGTCGAGTTTTAGTATGACGCTGCGTCGAGTCGCCACATATCCAGGCCAAACAGCTACGCCTAGAATCCGTAAAAAGGATTCCCCCCCCCTAAGGGGAAAAAAAAAAAACACCTTGTCGGGTAGCTGGGTCCCGCATTGGGCCCCTCCCCAGGTGGCGGATAGGAGAGTACCCGGCAGTAATGTCAGGAACCGAGGAAATAAAATACTCGAGGTGGACCAAAACCTAGCAAACGACGATATGGAAATGTCACAGAACTTTCAAAAATCGTTTACCGTACAGGGGATGGATACCCCAGTGCTGGCGAGGGAAGGCGTGCAAATGAGCCAGAACTCGTTGTTATCAAGTGACTGTTACGACAGCGGGGTGGATCTCATGGCCCCGATGTGTAGAAATGCTACGGGGAGTATGCAAACAGCACTGATGGATGTGGACGGACAATCAAGCAACGATCCTCCAAAGAGTGGGGATCTTATTGCTCCCGTCACTACCCATGCTTATAAAGAAAGGATTTACTTTCTACCGACCGCCACTGGCCAACAATCGCCAATGGAGCGGCTCGGTAACAAAATCGAAGAGCTAGCTGATTTTATCAAGGAGAAGAAGAATCTTTATCATTAGATCAGAAAATTGTTTGCGAAAAGTAAATATAATAAAATAAGAATTTATTGCAGCCAAATACCAAATTCCTACTAGGGCTACGTAATTCTTACTCACAAATATATTATAATTTTTCTCAGAATTTTTTTGAGCTTTCATACAAATTTTTGATTTTATAATTCAATTAAGTAATCTATAAATTTTGATTATCGCTTTCAACTATATAACTTCGATAATAATAATTATTATTATAAGAAAAATAAAATAACCAAAGTAAATTATTATAAATTTCTAAAAAAATTGCGTGCGTACAAAGTCAGAAGTGAAACTTCTTTGGCAAACTAATTTTTAAAACTCGTTTATTCTCTTTTAAGCTTTAGATTTCCGAGATTTAGAGGGAGGGAAAAAAAAGATATGTTGGGAATTTAATTAATTTAATTGCAATTGAAATAATAAAAGTGTCGAAAATTAATACAAATTATAAATTTAATTTTTTTAATTTATTTCTTCGATATTTATATTATTTGATGCGATTTCTACTGGTATTGTTGTGACCAAAGCATAATAATTAATAAAATATGCAATATAAGTTCGTGTTTCAACACTATCTAAATATCTTTTAAAAATAGCATCTATTGTCGTTCCTGAATTTCTATTTGGTGTGTTCGGATTATTATACATCAATTATTGATGTGTTGCTATCTAAAGTTCTAATATTTATCTACTAAACAAATACATCAACTAATAGTGTATATTTTTTCTCGATCTCCCTTACTCTCTTTCTCAATCGGTCTCAATCGCTGTCTCCCTCTACTCCGACAAAAACGCTGCACATCTTCGTGACGCTAATATTATTATTGCATTTCATCCGTAAAAATTTTACCCTCATGCGCCTAAAGAAGTTTTACTTCAATAAAACCGTTGTATGCAAAATTTCTTAATTCAGTGAAATAACATAAGATATAATAACATAAATTATTGTTGAAATGAGATGGAAGAATTTTTTATTTTTAATGACAAAAAATATGTGTGCCAACAACACGTGGTGTTCCCAAGCGGTCACCCATCCAAGTACTAACCACGCTTAATGCTGCTTAACTTCAGTGATCGGACGAGAACTAACGAGAACGGTAATAAAGAATTGTCAAGGGTTTTTTTAATAAAAAAAAGAATTTTTTAGGAGTTTGTGGAAAAAATTTTTAGAATTGTCTCATATAATTTTTTAATTTTTAATTTTCAATTTTTGAAGTTGTTAAAATTTTTATTTCGAAGACGAGCTGTTTATCATGCATTGTTCATAACAATATGCATTGTTTATAATAAATTTGTTTGACTTGAGGATGGTCAGTGTCAGTTGTGGTTGAGTAGGAACCTGCCAGAGAATTGTGTACCTGTTGAGTACCCGCATGAGGACGTACATGGTTGACTGAGCGGGGATTAAATATGGCGACGGTTGACTTGTTTACGTCATGACAACAACTGTATGTTATTCATTTTGTCAGAAAATTATTGACTTGATGTATTATTTTTATTGTTAATTTGGTGTGAGTCTTTTTATTTAAAGTTTTTGTATATCGTAACGAGTACATGATTTTAAATATGTTGATATGCGAGGTATTGGATGGTATGACAAGAATGCTAAGCGATTTTAGAAGTAATGTTAAATATTATTGTGGTTGTATTTTATAGCTTATATTGTATAATTGATATGTAATTTTCGAATAGTGTATAATTATGTATATTTATATCTTATACAGAGCCTGATGAAGCTGAGGAAATACAGCGAAATGTTGCGACCTAAGATCCAGTAGCATTCTTTCTACTGATCCGTATCCCTCTTAAATACTTATATCTTATGTTTAATCTTGGATCTTAACAGTCATAATAACTATTATTAATTTATATTTATTAAAATTTTTTACATTATTCTTAATTCCAATTTATTAACATTTATTTTCTATTTTTTAATTTGGTTTTCTATATAAAACGTGTTTTTTAGTTTTTTAAAACTATTATTTATTCTTTCCTTACTCGGAATTAATTCTATTAATTCAGTAGTGATTTGAAAATTGTTTCTTTTCTTAATGCTAATTCTACTGTGTTAAATCATAATAATATTTAAGAGCAGTGTACCTACAGCCTACAATACAACGCATGCACACGTGAAAATAACATTTCTATAGTGTAAAAGTATAGTATTCCTCTATATCTTTATCGTTTTCTCTCCGACTACGTATATATATGCGTCCTTTAATGTGACGCTCATATTATTATTACTGTGACGTGACCTTGAAATTTTACCCTCAACGCACACAAAGAAGTTTCACTTCAACAATTGAACTAATATAAACAATAGTTTTAAGTATTAGCTTTTCAATATTATTAATAAACATAATAATAGCACCGGCACATAAAAAAAATTAAGTAGAATGTGCATTTGACCGGACCTACTTAAGGGTATGTATTTTGGTCCGCTAAATCCGAATTCAAGGTCAGTTTGACCCCTACACCTTCGAAATTTCGAGAAAACTTCGAAAAACCGTAAAAATGATGAAAATCAGCAGTTTTAATGATAAAAAAATTTTTTGGAACTAAACTAAACGTGATTTTCATGTATTTCGATCCGCTGAATATGAATCGAAACTTTATTGAGACCACGAGCCATTTTAAATGTGAAAAAATCACACAAACTCTTGAAAATTCCGAAAAAAGTAATTTTTTTTGTTTTTTTACTCTCGTTTTTTACTTTTGAAGACTTATTTGCTTGTGCCTGTAACCAGGGCACCTCCACGTGGTTACGGTGGGCAACAGAACCATCTGGCAGAGTCCCTGGGTTAACGGCGTGTGTGCCGTCATGGCAGGTGCAAATGATAAGTACTTTACGATGCAGGGAGTCGGAGCCCCAGTATCGGCGTCTGGTCAGGGTGAGAAAGAAAGCTCGCAGGCGTCGTCATTAAGCGACTGCAGCTCTTCAGAAGTGGGAAACTTGGCTACTGGAGAGTATACTATTACAAGAAGTAATTCTCATCTGTGTAATAAAAGTCCTGATTTATTTTGTTATATTTGTGGAGAATTTAATTTAAAAAGGAATCGAAGATCGTTATCTGATAAGATCAAACAAATTTATGAAGAATGTTTTGGTCTCCAAATTACTAATTTGGATTCAGCATAGATTCCACATGTTAAATCGACAATAAATCGTATGTGATAAAATGAAAATGAAAAATGATAAACGCCAAAATTTGGCTCGATAAGGGAAGCAATTCTTTCGCGGGAGAATTACTCGGACGAATACTCTTTACCAAGTAATTCTAGAGGATGATACTCTACCTGGAGTCTGACCAAGGCCCAGGTAAGTATCGTGAACCGACCGGATGAAAGTGCTACTCCCCGTGCCGAAGCCTTCAGCTGAGGTACGGTAGGTGATCATAAGCCGTGTAGGTGGGAGCAAAGAGGATACTCTCCACTTGCTCTCAGGGTAGAGTTTAGGACCCCACAGGGATGACGGCTAGTCGCCCTGAGGGGGGAGGGGGTGTTACTGGGAAACTAGTTAGTATTTGTAGACCGCGTTTTTTTTTTTTGAGTTTGAACCGTGAATACCGTCGTGTATGTTTGGATAGAAAGTTTCTATCGTATTAGTGTATATTGCTTGTATTGTTTGTTGATTTTGAACCGCGTTAATGATTTTGAACCGCGAATATGTGTGAAAAGAGTGTTCTAATGTATTGCTTATATTGTTTAATTTGCTTATATTGTTTATATCGTTTATTAATATGATCAGGCCAATAAAGAGGTTTCCTTTTTTTTGATTTATTTAAAATGAAGTGTTTTGTTTATATTTTGTTATTGATAATGTGATTTCCGTTTATGACTCTGGACTCCGGCGAGCAAATTTTGAGCCGGGGACAAATTAGATAATTATATTTTGAAAACGTGGACGTTACACATAATCACGCAAAATCCTTAAAGACGATGTTTTCATCGTATAATTTTCGTAGCGAACACGATCGATAATTTTTTTTTTCTCTTTAGATTTCTTTTATTTCGATCAGCAGATCCTAGCGCTTAATGCATCAGCTTGAATGGCACTTGAGTTATCAATTCACTGCTCAGAGTACAGCAGTCGTCGTCCTATTTGGAAAGAACAAGTTATTTTTAGATAAATTAAAGAAATAGAAGTATTATAAATATATATTATTTTTGTCATTTGTTTTCATAATTTTTTAATCAGTCATTATAAGTTTGTGAAAGATTTGAAAGATGGATAAAATTGACATAATCCCAGGAAAATGAAAAAATTCAACATTATTTTTTTATAAGGGCTTTAAATATTTACAAGATAATTATTGTAAAAAAGTAGCAAGATGTTCAACGCGTATGAGTGGCTGTAAAGTAACCCTACATTTTTTGAAGGACATTAATGACATTGAAGTCAGTGATTTCAATAAATTGGATGAAAATATCGATTTTTTTATAAAAAAAAAAAAAACACGCTATGATCTTACAGATGAAAATGGGAATATTTGGCGACGGATGAAACAAGTTATGATCACAAAGGCAAAAGAAAATAATGAAAATTTAATGAATATATTTAATGATGTTTCTGACGTGTGAGTTTTTTTGTCGCTGTTATTTAAAATTTTTACAATCAAAAATTTTTATTGTTAGTAAATTACATTTAAACATCATTTATACCGTTAATTATCAATGATATTAGATGTCCTGAAGTAAGTAAGAATTATTTATATGAATAAGTGGTTAGAAGTATTTTGCCCAGGAGAAGAGCTTCAAGTCGACCTAAAATTTCTGAAACTCCGTCTTCTGTAGGAGAGATTTTGATAAATAAAAGTTTTCTTATGAAAACAACAAAATCGAAAAATAATAAAACTACTTTGATTTTTACCACGGTCGAACTATTGAAAGCTATGGAAAAAAAATAATGAAATTTTCATGGATGGCACTTTCTCAGTAAATTTATTACTAAAATTATAATTTTTTTTTATTTTTTTTGAATTAATTTATTTATTAATATTCATTTATAACATATAAATTTACAGAGAAAAACATTAAGACCAAAAATGGAGCAAATATATGCCATCCACTTCAAAAAAAATAATACGGTATTAATTATTTTGTAATTAAATACTTATCTTTATTAAGAAATAATTATCACTCTGTTTGAAGTTTTCCACGATTAATTAATTAATTAATTAAGATTTTTTATTTTTTCAAATTAAGTATATAGCTGCTATCATGATTTTAATGGAAAACCGAGATTCGCTCATCTACAATAGCATTTTCGAATGGTTAATTAGTGAAACTCCGGCTATTAATAAGAAAGAGCTCCATATAATGACAGATTTTGAAAAAGCAAGTGTAAAATCTTTAAGAAAAAATTTTACAGAAGCGAAAATTCATGGCTGCTACTTTCATTTCGTCCATGTAATTTCTATTTTTAATTTTGTCAATAAGTTTTACTTAGAGTTGCAACTCTCGCATTTAATTTGTATAGAATAAATAAAGTTTTCACTTTATTATAGAATATAAAAAAAAAATGGAAAAAAATGAATTTAAGAACTCCCGAGGGTTTTTTATCAATATTGATGAATGTGATCTTTTTACCACCAGAGCTTTTTACAAAAGCCAAAGAAATATTAAAAAAATAAATGGACAAAATTAAATCCATGGACGAAAATGTCATTATTTATTTTGATTTTTTCTCTGATGAATGGCTGTCTAATCCAGAACAAGTTAGCGTTTTCAACGCTATAATTGATACTAATGATGGACCTGAAAGTTTTTACCGTCACTCAACAGCGTCACCGTTGAAAAACACCCGGGAATTTGGACACTTATCGGTAGAAAATCAATAAATTGTCATTAATATCATAGGGAGCCAAAGTGTCATACAAACATTCTTATTAGCAAATTGTCTAACTCCATTTAAAAAAATTTTGCATTTATAAGAATAAAAAAGTTAATTAATTTTTTTTTATTTAAAAATCTATTCAATATCTAATATATGTTCAATAGATTTGTCTACGTTACTTAAATATATATTCTGTTAATTACTATTTAAGAATGTAAAAAAATCGTATTTTAAAACATATAGAGTTAGACAACTTGATAATTATAACGTCGATATGAATATATAATAACAATTATTTTATCAAATTTGTGGTGTATAATTCAGCTGATTTAATTACTTAATTAACTATTAATTTAAACTATGTAAGACTTATATATTATTATTTAAGACTTTTATATACCTTGAGGGTCAGCTAAGTATACTCACAAAATGCGCATCACCCAAGATAGGTCACTCAGAATAACAAGTACAACAATACAGAGGTTAATTTATCTCAACTTACTGCGTATCCTTCTAGAGATCGTCCTGGGGTGTCGTGCCTTGGTTATCTACGGTCTTTGGTACCGCGTGTAGGTGGCTGCACCAGTAAACTAATTAATACTGGTTTTTACGTAGTTTTCTGATTTATTATACAACGTATTCTTGATACAATTAAATTTAATCAATATGACTCTATATAATATGAATTTGGTAGCGTGATTCACACGCAACGAACTTAATAAATCCTTAATTATCTTTTGAAGAACGCCTAGATTTTCGTGTAGGTGTCCACGAAGTCTATGCGCTGAGTGATTCGTCTTTCTTATTTTTTCTTTTTCGTTTCTTCCTCCACCTTGAGGGCGCACTGCCGTCGGCAACTTCACATCGACTACCTGGATCGCGCCAGCGGCAACCATGTTTCGGTGCGTAAATATAAATCAAAGAAAAGGTGCGTAGATAGGAGGCGCAGCACAGTAGATAGGAGGCGTAAATATAATTATAAAATACTTAGCAACGGGATCATTACAAATTATATAAAAAAATTAGAAAAACGGTAGACCCTGAAGGCCATCTGTGCAACTTCCCGCTAATTTCATACCTAGGTGCTTAAAATTGCACCAATGATGATTTTGAGCCCTCCGAGCTCAAAATTACAATTAATGTGTTATTTTAAGCTCTTAGAGCTTAAAAAGATAGCTTTTCTATGCTTTTGAGTTCTTCGAACTCAAAAGTCTGATAGAAGTTTCATAGAACACTACTTTTGGAATTTTTAAACCGCAATAACTTTTGAATAAATCAACCGATTTTCACGTGGTTGGCAGCATTTGACGCAATTTTTTCAGTTTCATGGAAAATCTTCAAGTTTGATTTGATAAAACTAGGAAATTTTGAGTAATTCCAAAAAAAAACACTTTTTTCGGTTTTCTTTCGTTCATGATATCTCTTGAACGAATTGATCAATTTTGACCGGCTTGACGGCGATCGACGTAATTTTTTGATGCTAATAGCTGAGTAATTTTCAAAATTGATCGGTAGAGCCGTTAAAAAGTTATTCCAAAAAATGACGGAGTTATGTTCAAAAAACACTTGTTTCCAAATATTTCATCGAGGATATCTCTCGAACCAATCAACCGATTTCTACGTTCTTGGCGGCAATCGACGCGGTTTTTTAAGTTCTAAAAATTATTCTATTTCATCAAAAACGATCCGAAAAGAAATGACGAAGTTATGTCAAAAAAACACTTTTTTCGGTTTTCTTTCGTTCACGATATCTCTTGAACAAATAAACCGATTTTGACCGGATTAGAGACGATCGGCGTGGTTCTTCAAGCTTAAGGGCGGATTAGCTTTCGAAATTGATCGATAAAGCCATTTAAAAGTTACTCCAAAAAAACCACTTTTTTTGCGAAAAAAAAAAAAAATTTTTTTTGAGATTTTTCAAAATTTCTCAAAATCTATCGGTTTGAATCGGTTCAAATTCATAGGAAATCTAAGTTTGAGGGAACTCTTTAGAACGCCGTTTAGTAGATTCCGATCGGTTTAGTCGTTCAAAAGTTATAAGTGAGTCACACACACACACACACACACACACACACACACCTCCCGTCGGAAGATGCCAAACTCCCACCGGGCGCGTCCCCAGGTGGCGGATAGGGGGGTCCTAACTGGTCGTAAGATCGGCGGATTGGGGCGAAATAAAATAGCCCTCGCGGACTAAATCAGGCATCGGAGCTGAAGAGTAACAGCCACCGTCCGTGTATCCTTGTGGGTCGGAGAAAGCTCGCTGTTCTTCGGAGCAGAGGGTAAGAGCGAAATAAAATAGCTCTCGCGGTAAAAAACGAAAACTCCCCTTTCGGCAGGAAGGGTTGGTCACACCATCTGACCTAGGGTCACGTACGCAAGCGGATAAGGTGACGCTGCTCGAAAGAGATGTGCGAAATGATCCTTATAGCGCGGTGTACGTGGTAACTCCCGGCATCTACGTGCCGCACCCACGGGAGCAAGAGGAAGCCGATGAAGGAAGCAGGTGCAGGGTCGAAGCGGTTGAGATTTCCCGCTTCAATGACCGAAAGCTCTTATAGCAATGGAGGTAGCTGTAAGAGTGATCACCCCTCCACTTCCGGAGGCATCGCGTTCGGAGACGACCTTTTGCTTTGGAGTATCACTCAAAAGCATGGAAGAAACGAAAAATCAAGAATAGGACAGGAGTATTAGTGGGCCTCACGCCCAAGAAGCAGCGACTACCGTAAGCGCTGAGATGAAGCGGACGCAAGCGCTGGAACGCCTCGAAAAGCTGACCAGCGAACTGCATGAGTTTGTCCAATCAAAGGTCAATATCCATAAAGAGATAAAGACCAAGGCAACCGGGGTAGTTAACGCCCTTCGAAGGTTTAAAAAACTGGACGAAGAATGGCAGTCACCTCGACGACTCACTCCTCGTTTTACGCCGGAGAAGAGCAGTCAACTTGCTGTGGAGATCGAAGAATCAATGGACACCGGAGGCGATGCTGACGGTGAATCTGATGCTAAAGACGAAGGTCATACTTCCAACAAGTCTAACAAGAGGAAGGACCGAAACTCCCCAGATGGAATAGATGGGCGATTGACGAAGAGAAAGGACTTGAAACCAAGTCCTCCGAAAAACGTGATGAAGCAGAACGCCGAAAAAAAAGACGCGACTGATTGGAAAGATGTCCACACAAGGAAAGAGAAACGGAGGCTAGCCAAAGAACAGCTCCCAAAGGAGCCTCCAAAGAAGCCCAGGCCGGAGCCTAAGCGCAAAAAACCGCTCAAATGGATCAGACCCGACGCACTGATCATCCGCCCGGCCGAGAAAGCAAAGTACGCCGAAATTTTGCGTCGCATAAAGAAGGACGTCCCTGATGAGCAAGTTCGCACAACAGTTGACAAGATCAACAAGACCAGGAGCGGGGACTTGCTGATTACGATTTCGCAGAAGTGCGTGGACAAAGGCCAAGGCCTGCAACATACCATCGCAAACATTCTTAAGGAGGAGGCCAAAGTGATCTGCAAAGGGCCCCAAGAAGACATCGAGATTCGAGACCTAGATGACACCACAACAAAGGAGGATATTCAGGCTGCCCTGCATACGGTAACCAAGGAGCTCTGCGAAATACTACCGGAGACAATCAAGATCCGCAAAGCCTACAGAGGTACCCAAACCGCTGTCGTGACACTACCGGCTGCAGGAGCACAGAAGATATTAGAAGGAAGCGGTAAAATCCGAATTGGCTAGGTCAACTGCCGAATTAGAGCCACGAGGAAACCTACCCAATGCTACAAATGCTGGCATTTCGGGCACCACGGATCCCAGTGCAGAAGCAAGACAGATCGATCCAAGCTATGCATCAGATGCGGCCAAGAAGGACACAAGATTGCGGACTGTAAAAACCCAGCGAAGTGTGTATTATGCGCGGAAAATAAGAGCGCAGAGAACGCTGCCCATCACGCCGGCACATACAGGTGCCCGGTATACAAAGAGGCACTCCAGAGATTGACAAGCAAGCAAACATGAGGATATTACAGCTTAACCTCAATCACTGTGAGGCCGTGCATGACCTGCTCATGCAGACCGTGCGAGAATTAGAGCTTGACTTGGTACTAATAGCAGAGCCATATAAACACCTGAGTACCCAACCCTGGGAAGCTGATAGCACATCCAAAGCTGTCATCTGGTCATGTGGCAAGCTCCCTTTCCAAAATGCAGTCGACAACAGCAATGCCAGCTTTGTAGCAGTATCAGAAGAGGGCATCCGCTTCTATAGCTGCTATGCACCACCTAGCCTCTCCATTGTTGACTTAACTGATTTCTTGGATCGACTAACTGAAGATGCGAAGCAATACCATCCAGTAGCGATAGCCGGGGACTTCAACTCCTGGGCAGTTGACTGGGGCAGCAAACATACCAACGCACGAGGGAAAGCACTACTAGAGGCCTTTACTACACTAGATGTAGTTTCGCTCAACAGTGGTGATACGCCGACCTACACCAAAGGTGACGCAAGCTCAATTGTAGACCTCACTTTTGTCAGTAATAGCCTTGCTAGAGGTGACTACAACTGGAAAGTGTTGGACATCTACACTTCCAGCGACCATCATGCGATATTCTGGGAAATATCAAACGACCAGAACCTCAGGAGACCAATCAAGCAGTCTAACATCGTTGGTTGGAAGGTGAAATCTTTTGACCCAGAAGCATTGCTAATAGCCCTCGATGGTGATCCGATCAACACTGGATGTGCAGAACAACATACTAAGGACCTGATGAGAAGAGTAACACATGCTTGTGATGCCAGTATGCCTCGTAAACGTGGCATAAATTCGAGACCTTCGGTGCATTGGTGGAACGACCACATCAGCGTCCTCCGTAAAGAGTGTCATAGAAAGAGAAGAATCTCCCAGCGCGGCTATCAACGGCTCAACTCAGTGGAGCTGATCGCAGAGTACAAAAAGGCGCGTCGTGAACTGAATAAAGCCATCAAAGAGAGCAAAAGAAGATGCTGGAAAGAGCTTATATACGAGGTGGATAAAGACGTGTGGGGTAGGCCTTATAAGGTGGTTATGACCCACCTGAAAAAACAACAAATGCCATCACCTACGTGTCCTCAACTTCTTCAGAAAATCGTCACTGCACTGTTCCCACAGCAACGCAACTTCGATTACCAGTTGGCGCCAGGCGAACTGGACGACATTCCACCTGTCACTGAAGAAGAACTACTGGAGGCCTGTAACCGTGTAGGGAATAATAAAGCGCCGGGATTGGACGGAATCCCTAATATAGCCTTGAAAACCATCATAAAGGCAGCTCCAACATTATTCCTCGACGCTTATAATGCATGCCTCAAGGAGGGGACTTTTCCTCGTAAGTGGAAACAGCAACGATTGGTACTGTTACCTAAAGGGAAGAAACCACCAGAAGAACCGTCATCTTACCGACCACTTTGCATGTTAGATACGGCGGGTAAGATATTTGAGCGCATAATTCACCAGAGAATTGAAGCAGTAGTCGACCCACTCCTGGCAGACAATCAGTATGGATTCCGGAAAGGACGATCAACCCTGGACGCAATCAAACAGGTTGTTGATACAGCCAAGGAAGCAATCGCAGGAACTAGATGGAAAGGTGGAACGAAGAAGTATTGCCTGGTGGCGACACTAGACATCAGAAACGCCTTCAACTCCGCCAATTGGAAATGCATCATGCAGGCTCTCCAAGAGAAGAATGTACCAGAATATCTGCTTAAGATTGTAGCAAGCTACTTTGAAAATAGGGTCCTGAAGTATGACACGAAGAACGGTCCGAGGGAGTATGATATTACTGGAGGGGTACCACAAGGTTCAGTTCTAGGCCCGCTCCTGTGGAACATTATGTATGACGGTCTATTAAGACTAACTCTGCCAAGAAACGTCAAACTCGTAGCATATGCAGATGACGCAGCCGTAGTGATCGTTGCCAAACACCTTGACGAGATAAATCATATGTTCGATCTCACTTTTGAGCACGTTAACCGGTGGATGGACGCAGTGAACCTGCAACTGGCGCAACACAAGACTGAGGCAGTACTTATTACCAGCAGAAAAGTGGTAGAGACCATTAAGCTGAAAGTCGGCGAACAAGAAATCACATCACAACCTTATATCCGATATTTGGGAGTGATGCTTGATGCCCGACTCAACTTCAAGCAGCAAGTGGAACATGACAGTGCCAAAGCGTCAGTAGTGAGGGCTAGTCTCGCACGACTGATGCCGAACGTCGGAGGCCCAAAACAGAGCAGGAGGCTATTATTGTCATCAGTAGTCATATCGGTGCTCACTTACGGAATATCCATTTGGGCCGATGCATTAAAGACGCAAGAATCATGGAGAAAGGCTGGACCAGTATATCGACTGAGTGCCCTACGAGTAGCTAGTGCCTTCCGCACTATATCAGAAGAAGCAGTGTGCGTCATTGCTGGAACCCTACCTCTTAGAGTTCTAGCAGAGGAAAGACGGGCCCTTTACCAACGAAAAAGGTCAACTGCACTGAGCCCTGAAGAACTTAGAATTGAAGAACGGCAGAAGAGCATAGGCCGTTGGCAACTACAATGGGATGCTGCAGAGAAGGGTAGGTGGACGCACCGTCTCATACCTCGGATCGACATTTGGATTAACCGGAATCACGGTGAGGTCAATTACTATCTTACGCAGATGTTGTTGGGACATGGGTGTTTTCGAGAGTATCTACACCGCTTTAAGCACGATGACTCTTCGGAGTGCCCGTCCTGCCCAGGAGCTGCTGAAGACGCGGAGCACGTCTTCTTTGTATGTCCTCGTTTCGATCCACAGCGTGAAGAACTGGGGAGGATCCTGAACCAGAGAATGCAACCAGATTCACTAGTAGAAGCAATGCTGTCATCAGAAGCTGCCTGGAACGCTACCAACACGTTTGCAACAGAAGTCCTTAAAGACTTGCGTTCCACCGAAAGAAAAAGAGCAAATAGCAGAAGATAGAAGAAAGGTAGTTAACACCTTAGCCACCAGAAGAAAGAGCAGTAGCTAGATCCTCCCTTCACGAAGTAATGCCTGACGGCGGTTTCCATGAGGGATTAGAGGAAAGAAGGAAAAGGGGTTTAGGGTTTAGTGGGTAGGGGCGTTAGTGTCGAGTTTTAGTATGATGCTGCGTCGAGTCGCCTTATATCCAGGCCAAACAGCTATGCCTAGAATCCGTAAAAAGGATTCCCCCTAAAAAACACACACACACCTCGTGTCGGGCTTGCTGGGTCCCGCATCGGGCGCCTCCCCAGGTGGTGGATAGGGGAATGCCCGGCATATCTGCGCACCAAATACGTCGGGTACCGAGGAAATAAAATACTCGGGGTGGACCATAACCTAGCAAAAGATGATATGAAAACGCCAGGTCGATTTCACACATCGTTTACGGTGCAAAGGGTGGATACCTCAGTGCCGTGAGAGAAGGCGTGCAAACGGGCCTGAAGTTGTTATCAAGCGACCGTTTGAACAGCGGAGTAGACCCCATGGCTCTGCTGTCTAGCGATGCTAGCAAGGTTACAGGGAGTACGAAAACAGTCCAGATGGAAGAGAACGGACAGCTGAGCAACGTTCCTCCAAAAAGTGGAGGACCTTTTGCTTTTGTCACTAATAAAACCTACCGAGGAAGAATTAACTCTGTACCGACCGTCACCGATTAACAGTCACCAATGGAGAAGCTCGGCAGCAAGATCGAAGAGTTAGCTCAGTTCATAAAAGACAAGAAGAATCTCCATCATGAGATTAGAAAATTGGTTACATCTATCACTACAGCATATAGGTTAGCCAACAAATCACCAGGCATGACGGCGTCAACGACTCAAACAACTCCGAGTCTGACCGAAAAACCACAGTCATCTTTAGTCACTCCTAAAAAACCACAACAGCAAGGAAAGGACAATAACAAGAAGAGGCAGCTGTCCACGCCCAGCCCTTCTTCAACAATCGAGAAGCCACCACAGAAAAAGACAGCCCGGGAGGACACCTGGACTACAATTGACCGAAATAGGAAGAAGAAGGAAAAAAAGCACGAAACAGCGCCCCCACCCCCACCCCCTACTAAAGCTCAAAACCAGTCAAGTATGGGTGCCTCTAAGAAACCGAGAAAAAAGAAAACAAGAACTAAGGCTGTTCTTGTCCAACTAGTAGAAAGCCAAACTTATGCTGATATCCTAAAGGAAATCAAGACCAAGGTAAGCCCTATTGAGACGGGCGTAGACATAAAGTTTTCTAAAAAGAGGAAACACGGAGGAGTTCTCCATGAAATGGCTCGAAAGACCAAAGACAGCAAGGCTTTCACCGATGCAGTAAGGTCAGCCACTGCAACCATCGGCACGGTCAAGACGCTAACACCAACAACAACGATCGAAATCAACGATCTGGATAGAATCTCTACAGAGAGCGAAGTCCGTGAAGTACTCAAACGTGAATTCACTGACAGCCTGGAGATCAAACGGATAAATTTGACAAAACCCACACCACGAGGCAATCGGGCAGCCTTCTGCGAGATCGACGAAGCCAATGCGATAAAGGCCCTTCACAAGGCCTGTATAAAGGTCAGTTGGGTTGACTGCCGTATACGCCAAGTTGCAGAAGTAACCCACTGTTTTAAATGTTTCGGGTTCGGACACCAGACACAGCAATGTGCGGGACCAGACAGAAGCAGGTGCTGCTACAAATGTGGCGGAGAAAACCACGAATCCGTAAACTGCGAAGAGAAGCCAGAATGCTTCCTTTCTGCTCCGGACAAAGATGCCCAGGATGGTCTATGCCATAATTCTGGCACTAGAGCTTGCAAGGCATTTCGCACAGTACTAGCAGAAGCCACAAGAGGGCAGAAATGACACGCAGAACTGACAAGGCAACATGAATAGGTGTGTCTTGGCGCAAAACTTGCTGTGCCAGTGTGTCTTTCAAGATAAAATCGACGTCTGCTTCATCTGCGATATCTAAACATCGGAAGTAAAACATGATTTGCAGACGAAACTGGCGTGCCAGCAATTTGGATTGTGAACACAAAGAACGTTACCGCCAACAACAGCGGAAGTGGAGCGGATTTTGCCTGGATTCAAACCCCTACAACCTACTTCATGAGCGTCTATCTCTCACCTAACGAAGGGAATAGTGTGTTCCGACAGAAACTGGCAAATATAGAAGATGCGATCACTAAGTTCAACGGCGAAGTCATCGTAGCCGGAAACTTCAATGCTAAATCGGCTGAGTGAGGCGCTGCTTTCTCCGACACCAGAGGTAACGAGGTCGCTGACGTCGCGGCTAGACTCGATCTCATAGTGCTGAACACCGGGAGCACCACGACCTTTAAAAGACCAGGGTACCAAGAATCCATCCTCGACATTTCGTTGGGGACTCCAAGGACGGCCAACATGATCGAAGACTGGACTGTATCCGAAGAATACAGTGGCAGTGATCACCAGTTTGTGACGTTCAACGTTTGATTGGCATCTGCTCCAGTTTCACAACGCGACCTTTCTAAGCAGAAGTGGAATGCCAGAAGGCTTGATCCAGAGGTACTGCGAGCTTCACTTGCACGAAGCTGGTCTATCCTCCAGAACAACCTGCCTCCGGATACCTGCGGCGAGACGGAAAAGGCAGTGCTAAATACGATAAAGGAGATTGCTGCCGCATGCGACGCCTCTATGCCGTGGCTGAAAAATGGGAGTTTCCACAGTCCAGCGTACCGGTAGTCAACAGACATAGCAGAACTTTGCAAAATATGCCATTAGCTACGTCGCCGCGCAACGAGAGCCGCGAAACGCTCCCCAAGCCAAGACTTGTATTCAAAAGAGTACAAGCAGGCCAAAAAGACGCTAAACCGAGCCATCAAAGCAAGAAAAGCGATGTTATGGAAAGAGATCTGTAATGATCTCGACAAGGACATCTGGGGTAAAGCCTACCAAATTGTCACTAAACGACTTGGAAAGACTTCGCCAGAAACGCCGAAATCTGCCTTAATCGACAGCATTGTAGCGGAGCTTTTCCCCAAACACCTGCCGTGGGAGAACAAACACTACGCTAAAAACAGCGAAGTAACACCTTTCACAACTAAGGAACTACAAGACGCGGCCAAGTCACTCAAAACAGGAAGGGCACCCCCGTAACACCTTCGTCGTTTAGACCACTCTGTATGCTAGACATTGCTGGAAAACTGCTTGAGAAGCTCATACAAGAGAGACTCCGAAATGACATCGACTGTGCTGGAGGTTTTGCCACCAACCAGCATGGCTTCCGGAAAGGTCGTTCGACAGTCGGAGCGATCAAGAAAGTCATAAAGGCAGCAACACAATCATGGTCTGGTAGCCTCAAAGCTCGTAAAGTATGTCTCCTCCTCACGCTAGATGTCAAAAATGCGTTTGACAGCGCAAATTGGGGAGACATTTTAGACGCTCTGGAGCGCAAGTTTGATGCAAAGCCAGAGAATCTGGCACTAGTCGACAACTACCTGGACGAAAAAAAGCTAATAGCGGAAACTACGGAAGACTCACAAGAATACGCCATAACGGCTGGCGTACCGCATGGCTCAATAATTGGGCCCGGTCTATGGAACGCGGACTACGACGAGCTTCTTGAAATCCCTTTACCAAAGCAAGTAAAGCTAACGGGCTTTGCAGACGACGTTGCGGCTACGATATTAGTAGACAGCGTAGAAGAGGCTAAATTAATGGTTTGGGAAACCATTGACGCCGTCGAGACCTGGCTTGATAAAAACCACCTAAAACTTGCCAAGCATAAAACCGAGATGGTTGTTCTGACACGTCAAAAATGGTTCTCAAAACCATTCGCTGTGGACTTAGAAGGAAAAACACTGACGTCAACAAGGGCCCTGTGCTATCTAAGGGTGATGATAGACGAGAAACTATCTTTCCGCGAGCACCTTGATAGTGCATGCAAGAGAGCCAGCAAGACAGTGTCTAGACTAGCAAGAATCATGACCAACACTATGGGACCAAGAACCAAAAAGAGAAGAGGTCTTCTAGAAGCAGTCCACTTGGTACTGCTTTATGGAGCAGAAATATGGGCAGACATATTGAAACAAAAGACCTTCCGGCAAAAAATAGCGGCAGTGCAGTGGCGAGGCGCTCTCAGGGTTGCCTGCGCCTATCGAACGGTTTCTGAGGCGGCTATATTGGTCATTACGGGAGCCGCACCCATCGACCTACTCGCGTTTGAGAAAGCAAAACTCTATAACGCTGAAAACAGTGACGAAAACATGAAGGACGCGAGAACAAGGATAAAGGCGGAAACGCAGCAAGAGTGGCAGGACCGATGGATATCGGGAGAGACGGGCAGATGGACAGTGCGCCTGATCCCAAACATCAACGCCTGGCTTTCTCTGGAGCATGGAGAAACGGACTTTTTCCTGACCCAGCTATTCACAGGACATGGGCTGTTCAATGCCTATCTTTTCAAGATGGATCTGTATAGCTCACCAATGTGCAGATACTGCCCAGACAAAATTGACAAGGTTGAGCACACGTACTTTGAGTGTGACCGGTGGAAGGACTACAAAAGCAGTACTGAAGAAACTATTGGCACCACGCTCTCTCCTGAGAGCTTGGTAACCTGCATGATCAAAAAAGAAGATAACTGGTCAGCTGTCGCAGCCTATGCTCAGCGTCTTTTAAAAGAAAAAACCGCAGAAAGAGACTAGTAACTAGGAGTAACCGTCGTGAGACAACACGGACTGGATTGATGTAATGCTAACGTGGTTCCGATCCAGTCTTTGTGTTTGTGTGAAAAAATATTGGTTTTTGTGTGAAAAAATATTGTACAAGAAATTATTGCTGACAATTTTTGTCGCGAGAAATTTTTGCATGAGAAAAAAGAGAAGGTCACCGATATTTTGCATACTATTGTCAAGATAATTTAATGGAGATTAATTCGACACTTTTCAAAAATTGATTTAGTTTACTAGAAACGGAAAAAAACCTCAAAATAGGTAAAAAAATTTTCCTGTCCGTCATGTATGAAACTCTGAAAACACTATAACTTGCGAAAAAATACATCAATTAAGTTAAATTTTTTTTTTTATTCTTTAGGATAATTGTAGGCAATCGAATGCGAATGGTAAGGTAATTCAGTATCATTCATGTACAATTAACAAAATAAAAAAGCCAGAAGACTGTATATATATATATATATATATATATATATATATATCCATGTAAAATTTACATGGATGGTGATATATCTATATAAAATATGTACATTTATTTCACCAGGGGCAGCTGTGCATTACTTTCCTAGTACAGCTGTTTTTTCGGCAACTAATTTTGAATGACTTATGTTTTTTTTTTTTTCAATATTTCATAATTAAATGAGCATTATGAGTCGTGAACTTTTGGATTTTCCAAATTGAATTCTATAGAATGACGCAATCGTCAGAAAATTTATTAATAATTTATTTATTACAAAAGTAATAAATAAACAAGTATACTTAGAGATCTTCAAAAAACTTCGCAATTTAAAATAATTTTTTAAAAACTGTTGAATTTTTATTCACTTTGCTATTCACAATTGATCCGTTTTAAAATATTGAAAATAAATAATCCTAATTAATTATAATATTTGTCACTAGCTGGCGTACAAGTCAATGAGCGTGGAGTATATAACATTTACTTACGACCAATCCGAATTATTATTTTTGAATAGCGGAAATTACACAGACTATAGTAAGCGTTACATCCGTCAGAAAAAAAATCTGAGCTACTCCCTAGTCACGCCTAAAGAAGTTTTACTTCAAAAATCATAAAAATTTTTAGATGTCGGCTAACTTAATTTTTATATATTAAATTTATAAATTAAACATTGTAAATAGCATATGTCGAGAATTATTTCAATTTTCTTGTATGTATCAACGATTGTCACATGTTCTCTATTTTTAGTATCATTTATAATTATTTTTTCTGTTATTATTAATTAACAAAATTCATTATTGGAAATATTTTTAATAAATAAATTTAAATTATAGGCTACTATTGAAACAGATTTATCGTCAGATTTATTAGCAGCTCCCAGCTCAAGCTCTGGCCAAAATTTACAACTTGTTGATACAACAAGACCTCTTGTTCTTTCTCCGGAAAACACTGCTCCCACTAAAAACTTAACAGACTCAGACATCTTTGGAATTACACCATCACCGAAAATTGGCACATAGTAAATCTCACCTAGCGCTTGCGTAAGAATATATAAATTTTTTAAATCAATTTTTTGTCTTTTCCTATCCTTTATTAGAATATGACGTACTTTTTTAGGTCCCTCTTGCGGTATGGTTAAAACAAAGCTTTGATAGAAGAAATCTCATTTCATTATATGAATCACAGCATAGTTTCTTTTTCACGTCAACTGATAGGAATGATTTAGTCCGCCTGGTTCTCGATCGCGAGTATGATGAACTACTGCAAATTACATCGATCGAATCATCTCGTTTCATGAGGATTAGAAACGAAATTCTCGAAATCTTCCCACGTGAATTACCAGGAACACAATATACTACTCACGTTAAAAAGACGCAACACTCAAAAGGTATACCTGCAAAAGGACAATTACTCGACGATAAATTTGATTTTCATAGAATTTATTAGCAGAAAATTTAATTGGGCACTTCCGGCTGAATTTTGAGTTTTTAGTGGAAGTGCCCAAACTAAGCTCCTGTTAAAAATTCTATGAAAATCAAATTCATCGTCTCACCCCAAAGTATCTTAGGAAATGCCTAAACACAGCTGCTTTTAAAAGCGGAACTCAAAATTCCAATTTTAAAAGGTTCTTTACGGAAGTTATATTTTGGCACACCCTAATACACATACATACAGACATATGGACATCATCGCGGAAACATTCGGGGAAGCTTCCTAAAACCTCAAAACGTCAAGATTCGTTGAAAACTCGATTTTCGAAGAACGGGGTGAAACCAATAACTTCCCAACTTTTGAAAATTTTCAATTTTCCTCGGGAGAAGTTAAAAAAAATGAAGAGAAAAATAATCTCGCTTTATTAGAAAAAGCTGGTCAAGCAAACCCAAACAAAGTTGTTACGAACAATAATAATAATAAAAGTTTACAGCAAAGTGACAAAAAAATATCCGAAGGACAAAAGAAAATAGTGAACCACAAAAAAATAATTTCTGAGATTATAAATAAGGTAATTCGAATTATTCAAAATTCGACGAATAATTCGAAAAATTTCGAATTGTTCAGTGAACAGGCCCAGCCGCAATGAAGTCGCCCCTGGGGGACTCCCAAATTCACGAGCCGCACCTGCAACCGCTAGTTCCCGCAAAAACTAACCACCTTTGCAAAGCTTAGCTTGACTGATCATGCCATGTTTCGACGGTGTGATTGGCTGATCGCTCCGCAGGCATGAGCAATCAGCCTCCTTCTCCAAGTCGACGAGGAAGAAGACGCATTATTATTATTATCTTTTGCATCCACGCTTTCGTTGCAACAAGTCACCATTAGTATTTCTTTACTTTCGCATTTTGTTAATAAACCGCATTTCGCTTATTTAATGATTAAATTTGCTTAAATTAATTGTTATTAATTCGCTTTAGTTTGTTACAGATAAATTGTGTTATTTGTGCAATTAATTCTCCGCTTTTCCAGTGCCGGTAGTAAGTTCAACCACGTGTCAACCGGCTTCACTTTATTAATCACGCAGTGCTTTATTTATCCGCTTTTATTTAAACAATTCGCTAACTAACATATTAAATATAACTTGTATTTAGTGTAAATAAATTTATAGTGTTCATTTTAATAATAATTTTCGCGTTTTAATTGAGATATTCAGACAAAAACCTGATCTTCCGCTTTCCCGCATTTTCAGAATTTTACACGAATAATTCAAAAATTTTCGAATAATTCCCGAATAGTTCGAACAATTCGTGAATCATCGAAATATTACTGGATTTTATATTGTTTCCAATTTGAATTCCATTACATCGTGTATAAAAATATTATATTCATAAATTGATTTATTTACTAGCTGTTACCCGGATGGGTAACCCGCTCTACTGGGCACTTTATAGAATTGTATTTTTAGATCTAGACATGAAATTTAATTGGAGTATAGTCTTGACTTGCACTGATTCAAAATTCCATCGAATTGGCCTGTACCTTTTAACCATGTAATTATTCTAGCTAATATTCATTGTAACGTTTAATGTGCAATCACTGTAACATTCCCGTGGCTTTTTTTTCAAAAATGAATAGTAATTGACACGAAGAAAATAATTTGAAATGAGCATTGAAAGTTTAAGTTAAAGAAATCTCAGGTCTCATAAGTGAAGTTGAAATCTGCCTAGCTTAAAGTGCGACGAATTTTCCGTTAACTAAAATTTTCTTCGTGACATCAATTTTTATGAAAAATTAATTGTACATGTTTTTTTATGAATTCTATTGAAATAAGTAGCCGAATTTCTTTTCCACATCTCAAGTGTTTGGAAAATGCATTCATTTTAATCTGTTACATTCCCGCGATCCCGCAATAAAAGAATTCATCAGTTATGTAATCTGCAAAAGTAAAATGAATGCATTCATGTGAGATTTACAAGTAAAATTCTTAGTCCGTTGACTAAATAACTACATTTGTAATGTTAAATTTTGAGAACATTACAATGACTTTTTCTCCACTGCCGAAGAGACGATTGTTGTGAAGAAATTTTTACTGAATTTATTGAAGTTTAATAAATATGTCCTAAGTTTCATGTCTCAAGAAGTTCTAGTTTATAAACGATAACATTTTTTCACATTCTACTTACCATTCTGACATAACCTACATATGAAGACAATTATCGCTCAATTCGTTTTTAGCTGATATCCAATTATTAAGAAAGAAGAATATTTAAAACGGTTGACCTTGGAGGCCATCTCTGTAATTTCCTGTTTCTCTTGAGATTCTTTTAAACTTGAAGTGCGACGAATTTTCCGTTAATACAAATTTTTTCCGTGACATCTATGTTATATAGAAAACTATAAAATCGACCGCGCTTTTGCCAACATATTTATTATCGACAATTAAATTTATCAATATTTTTACAAATTGTATTTCTTAATTATTGACATTTTTTAAGATATAAGCTTATCCTGAAGCTCAGCTCATCGAAACCGTTCATTTGAGTATGCACAGGATTTTTAACTTCCCGCTAAGAAAATTGAAAATTTTCAAATTCGGGAAGTTATTGGTTTTACCCCGTTTTTCGAAAATCAAGTTCTCATCATATCTCCACGTTTTGAGGTCCTAGAAAGCTTCCCCGAATGTTTTCCCGATGATATCCGTATGTTCGTATGTATGTGTGTGTGTGTGTGTGTGTGTTTTTTTAGGGGGGGAATCCTTTTTACGGATTCTAGGCATAGCTGTTTGGCCTGGATATGTGGCGACTCGACGCAGCGTCATACTAAAACTCGACACTAACGCCCCTACCCACTAAACCCTAAACCCCTTTTCCTTCTTTCCTCTAATCCCTCATGGAAACCGCCGTCAGGCATTACTTCGTGAAGGGAGGATCTAGCTACTGCTCTTCCTTCTGGTGGCTAAGGTGTTAACTACCTTCCTTCTATCTTCTACTATTTGCTCTTTTTCTTTCGGTGGAACGCAAGTCTTTAAGGACTTCTGTTGCAAACGTGTTGGTAGCGTTCCAGACAGCTTCTGATGACAGCATTGCTGCTACAATTGTCTCTGGTTGGATTTTCCTCTTCAGGATATTCTCCAGCTCATCTCGCTGTGGGTAAAAACGTGGGCACTCAAAGAAAACGTGCTCTGCATCTTCATTGACTCCTGAGCAGGATGGGCACTCCGGGGAATCATCATGCTTGAAGCGGTGGAGATACGCCCGGAAACAGCCGTGTCCTGATAACATCTGTGTAAGATAATAGTTGACCTCACCGTGACTCCGGTTCAGCCAAACGTTGATCCTTGGTATGAGACGATGCGTCCACCTACCCTTCACTGTGGCATCCCACTGTAGTTGCCGTCTACTTATGCTCCTCTGCCACTCTTCTGTTCCAAGCTCCTCAGCGCTTAGTGTGGTCGACTTCTTTCGTTGGTAAAGGATCCGTCTTTCCTCAGCTAAGACTCTGAGAGGCAAAGTTCCGGAGATGACACACACTGCTTCCATAGATATTGTGCGGAAGGCACTTGCTACTCTTAAGGCACTCAGACGGTAGACTGGTCCAGCCTTTCTCCATGATTCTTGCTTTTCTAGTGCGTCCGCCCAGATAGATATTCCGTAAGTGAGCACTGATGTGGCTACAGATGATAGTAGTAGTCTTCTGCTCTGCTTTGGGCCTCCGACGTTTGGCATCAGTCGTGCTAAGCTAGCTACCACTGCTGATGCTTTTGCACTCACGTGTTCGACTTGCTGCTTAAAGTTGAGTCGGGCATCAAGCATCACTCCCAGATATCGGATATATGGTTGTGATGTGATTTCTTGTTTTCCGACTTTCAGTTTTATGGTCTCTATCACTTTTCTGCTGGTGATAAGCACAGCCTCAGTCTTCTGTTTAGCCAGTTGTAGATTCATTGAATCCATCCACCGGTTAACTTTCTCAAAGGTGATACCGAACATGTGGTTTATCTCATCTAGGTGTTTCGCAACGATTATGACAGCTACATCGTCTGCATATGCAACAAGCTTGACACTTCTTGGAAGAGTCAGTCTCAGCAGGCCATCATACATGACATTCCACAGAAGTGGACCCAGAACAGAACCCTGGGGTACACCTCCAGTAATATCATACTCTTTTGGACCATTGTTCGTGTCGTATCTCAGGATTCTGTCTGTGAAGTAGCTAGCCATTATCCTACGTAGGTATCCTGGTACGTTTTTCTTTTCCAAGGCTTGCATAATGCAGTCCCAGTTGGCGGAGTTGAAGGCATTTTTGATGTCCAGAGTGGCCACCAGGCAGTACTTCTTCGCTCCACCCTTCCATCTGATCCCTTCGATTGCCTCCTTGGCCGTCGCAACAACCAAGTTGATTGCGTCCAGGGTTGATCGTCCTTTCCGAAAACCATACTGGTTATCTGCCAGGAGTGGATCGACAACTGCTTCTATTCTTCGGTGGATTATACGCTCAAGTATCTTACCTGTCGTGTCTAACATACAAAGTGGTCGATAAGATGACGGTTCTTCTGGTGGCTTTTTCCCTTTTGGAAGTAGTACTAGTCGTTGCTGCTTCCACTTCTAGGGAAAATCCCTTCCTTGAGGCATGTGTCGTAGACGTCCAGGAACAATGATGGCACTGCTTTTATAGTTGTTTTTAAAGCAATATTGGGGACCCCGTCCAATCCCGGCGCTTTATTGTTCCCTACACGATTACAAGCCTCCATCAGTTCTCCCTCCGTGACAGATGGAATGTCATCCATTTCATTCTGCGCTAATAGGTCGTTAAACTTGCTTTGTTTGGGGAACAACGCGTTTACGATCTTCTGTAGGAGTTGAGGACACGTGGGTGATGGCATTAGCTGGTTTTTACGATGGGTCATGACCACCTTATACGGCCTACCCCACAGATCTCTGTCCACCTCGTTGATGAGCTCCTTCCAGCATTTTCTTTTGCTATCTTTGATGGCTTTGTTCAGGGATCGACGGGCTTTTTTGTACTCTGCGACCAGCTCCACAGAGTTAGGTCGTCGGTAGCCACGCTGAGATATTCTTCTCTTCTGATGACACTCTTTACGAAGGGCGCTGATGTGGTCGTTCCACCAGTGAACGGAAGGTCTTGTGTTTATGCCACGTCTACGAGACATACTGGCGTCACACACCTGGGTCACTCTTTTCATCAGGTCCTTGGTCTTCTCTTCTGCGCAGCCCGCGATAATCTGGTCACTATTGAGAGCTACTAACAATGCCCTTGGGTCAAGAGTTTTTACCTTCCAACCAATGGTGTTAAGTTGCTTTTTAGGTCTTCTCGGGCTCTAGGCGTTTAATATTTCCCAGAGAATCGCGTTGTGGTCGCTGGCTGTGTAGGTATCCATCACCTTCCAGTTGATATTACCTCTGGTGAGGCTGCCACTGACGAAAGTGAGATCTACAATAGAACTTGTGTCTCCTTTGGTGTAGGTTGGTGTGTCACCATTGTTGAGCAGTACTACATCTAATGTAGAAAAGGCTTCTAGTAATTCCTTTCCTCGCGCGTTTGTATTCTTGCTACCCCAGTCTACTGCCCAGGCGTTGAAGTCTCCAGCTATTGCCACTGGGTGGTAATGCTTCGCGTCCTCGGTAAGTCGATCCAGAAATGCGGTGAATTCGACAGTAGAGAGACTAGGTGGTGCGTAACAGCTATAGAAGCGGATGCCCTCTACTGATACTGCTACAAAGCCGGCATTGCTGTTGTCGACTGCATTTTGGAAAGGGAGCTTGCCACATGACCAGATGACAGCTTTGGATGTGCTGTCAGATTCCCAGGGTTGGGTATTCAGGTGTTTATATGGCTCTGCTATCAGTACCAAGTCAAGCTCTAGTTCTCGCACGGATTGCATGAGCAGGTCATGCGCTGCCTCACAATGTTTGAGATTGAGCTGCAGTATCCTCATGCTTGTTTGTTCGTCAACTTCTGGAGTGCATCCTGAAATAACGGGCACTTATGGGTACCGGCATGGTGGGCAACATTCTCTGCACTTTCAATCTCAGCACATAATGCACATTTGGCGGGATTTTTACAATCAGCAATCTTGTGCCTTTCTTGTCCGCACCTGATGCAAAGCTTCGACCGGTCCACCTTGCTTTTGCACTGGGATCCATGATGTCCGAAATGCCAGCATTTAAAGCATTGAATAGGTCTCTTCGTTGTCCTTATTCGGCAATTAACCCAACCAATCCGGATTTTGCTACTTCCATCCAGTAATTTCTGTGCTGTTGCTGCTGGTAGAATTACTGTGGCAATTTGAGTACCTCTATAGGCCTTACGGATCTTGATTGCCTCTAGTGGTATCTCACAGCCATCTCCAGCTTCCTCCTGTAGGGCACCCTGGATGTGATCCTTAGTTGTGTCATCATCGACGTCTCGGATCTCAATTACCTCCTGTGGTCCTTTGCAGGTTACTTTTGCGTCTTCTTTCAGAATGTCTGCAATAGTCTTTCTCAATGTTTGGCCTTTGTCGGTGCTCTTCCTCGAAAGAGTTATCAGCATATCTCCAGCATTGGTCTTATGGATCTTCTCTACCGTACTGCGGACCTGGTCGTCAGGGACGTCCTGTTTTATTCGACGCAGGATCTCGGCGTACTTTGCTTTCTCTGTCAGCCGAATGATGAGGGCATCCGGTCTGATCCATTTCCGCGGTTTCTTTCGCTTGGGTTCAGGTCGGGGCTCCATTGACGTCTGTTTTGAGAGCATCTCTTTCTTCTGTCGCTTGTAACAGGGTAAATTACCCTTAATCGATAAGTCACCAGAGATCGATAACTTTTCGACTAGCATTTGAGCGCATCGATCTTCGGGCCTAGAGAGAGAGCAGGATGGGGTATTTTTGGGGTCGTTATATAGACGAGCCATGCGTGGTGTCCGGAGAAGTAGTAAAGTGTTGGAACGAGTAACATCAAGAAGTCCAAAGAAGGAAGCGAGTATCAACCATAGAGTTTCTTCAACCAAATTTACACCAGGTATTGGACTTTGGTAATGATGAGCCTTGGGGCCATATACCCGGCTCATCAAACACACTACTTCTCATTTTATTTTTTCAAGTTTGGATAATTCAATTGTTTAATAATTTTGCTTAATAATAATTAATTATTTTAATCAATTTAATTTGTTAGCTTGTGAACAATTCCTCCTGGGGATTTTACACCCGAGGAATGTTCTAGACCTCCTGGGTTTAGGTCATGAGTATCTAAATTGTTAATTCAGCTGGTTAATAATTATTAACATCTTAAGATTGGCTAAATTAAATTCATCTTTTGATTAATCAAATTTAATTAATTTCTGAACATCGAGAATTATTCCAATCAGCAACTCACGACTGGTCAAGCTTCGGTAACCGAGGTCGAGCTTAGTACGCTGTAACGAACAACGGAGTTCATTTTGAGCGCGCAAATTCCTTGAGAATTTTGTGACGCAGTAAATTTACAATATTAACAACTGGACTATTATTATAAATTATAACAATTGAATTATCATTTATTAATATTATTTGTTACAAAAAAAGTATTATTTATTTAATATAATTTATTGAGAATCGGCTACTGAGTTTCGACGCAATTGAGATCGAATTAACCGTGGATAATTTTTCGTGAATTTATTTTATATTGAGACAAATTGTTTTATTAATTATTTATAAATCGAAAAATTCCACGTGGTCATTAATACATTGAACTATCGAAGACTAAAATTATTATTTTATTGGAATTATTTATAAAAACTATTTGTCAGTGTGGATTACGTCCGAGTAAAAATTTAGTTAATTTTATAAAGAATGTTCTTCGAAAGAATTTAAGTTAATGCGCAGAGTTAAGCTCGTGTTAAAATTGGAATAAAAGAAGCGTCGGTTTTAAGCCGGAATTTTAAGAAGTAAATTTTGTTAATTCGTGAGAATAATTTATGGTTTTATTGTAAGCTAATGACTGAACAATTTTAGTGAAAATTAACGTTGTAAATTTTGGAGTTAATTTTGTAAAATTTTAATTAGTCAAAAGTAAAGTAGAGTCAGTGTGTGTGGAGAAGAGTGGGTTGTGAGTGGGTGAGTGCTACCAGCGTTCCTTCGCATACGATTAGTCTCTTTGCGAGGTGTTTCGCTGGCGTAGAAGCCGTTGTATAGACGCCAAGTGGGGTACAGCGGTAGTAAGGTAGAAACCACAGTATAGTCGCTCCATAAGAGGGTACTGTGGGATTAAGTAAATTTTTTTGTAAGCTCGCGGGAGGACATCGGTCTACGTTTAGTCACTGGGTCGACTACTTTCGTGAGCCGAATTAGAAGCCGTTGTATAGACGCTAAGTGGGGTACAGCGGTAGTAAGGTAGAAACCACAGTATAGTCGCTCCATAAGAGGGTACTGTGGGATTAAGTAAATTTTTTTGTAAGCTCACGGGAGGACATCGGTCTACGTTTAGTCACTGGGTCGACTACTTTCGTGAGCCGAGTTAACGAGCCTTTGCATACGATTAGTCTCTTTGCGGGGTGACAAAGCGGTAGCGTGGAGTTGAGGGGAGTAGTAATAAGTTGTAACATTAAGTGAGTTAGTTGTAAGTGAGTGTGTGTACGTGCAAGCGCACGAGTTGTTAAATTCTTTGTTAATAAATTTTGGTACCGTTGTTAAATAAAAATTTATTCATTTTCAGAACCACCTTCCCCCAACTCTCTCTTCCCTGTAGATTAATAGAATCAGCTCTGGTTTCCGGTTCCAGGAACCGAGATACAAAATCCTGGTGGCGCCCTGGTAAATCTTAGAGTCAATTGTTGAATATATTGTTGTTTTTAAATTTTACTAGGGGCCAAATGAGCGGGAATTAAACCACCCGTTACACGCTTTAGCTCTTGCTTGGACTGAACTTTTTGCCAGACTGACGCTTTTTCCTGTTCGTCGCTTCGCCCTGCCGCTCCTTGTGGAGGGCTTTTCTTCAAATCCTTTTTCTTCATGGCTTGGCTGATTGTTGGGTCAGGAGAAGGTCGATTTTTTCTCTTACCTGACTTGTTGCTGGCTTCACTTTTGTCTTCCGCGACTGATTCACCGTCACCTTCAGCTCCGGTGTCCATTGCTTCGTCAGTCACGTCGATAGCCTGACAGTCTTTCTCCGGTGTAGCATGGGATATGCGCTGCAATGATGAGCACCACTCCTCGTCCAGCTTCTCAAACCTTTGAAGGGCGTTAGTTACACCAGTCATCTTGGATTTAATCTCTTTGTGAATGTTGACTTTTGGTTGAACGAAATCATTCAACTCACTGATCAGCTTTTCAAGGCATTTGAGCGCTTGCGAACGCTTCATTTCAGCGCTTGCGTCAATCGCTGCTTGTTGGGCATGTAGCCCGTTTCCACTTTTGTTTGTTTCCTTTGAATTACTCTTACTTTTTAATTTACCAGCGCATCGTACGGAGTGGAGCGGGTTGCCATAACTAGGAACGGGTGTACCCTCGGAGATAGTACTCCTACCCCAGTTCCCTGAGGCCTAGCCGACACTTAGCCAGTCCCGGAATACACGGACGGACTAGACTCGCTCGGAGCGGTGAAGATTCCGATCTCTCTCACTGCGTACTTCCTGATCAAGGCCCGAAGTGGCTGGCTCCTGATCCACTGCTGCAACTTACACCTCGGTAGAGCAAGCTCACATCAGCCGTGGCCTGCATCGTCGGAAACTACGATACAGGTTCCGGTCACTCTCAGTGGGTCACAGCAGAGAACGATCGTCTTGTTAGGTCAGTTAGTGCGACCAACCCATTAAAGGGGAGTTTTGTCCACGGGAGCGTATTTTGTTTGGTTATTTTGCTTGGCTCCTACCCGCTGTACCTCATCAACTAAGAGATTAAGTGTCATCCAAGGACAGCGAGCGTTCTCCCATCCGCTCGAGGAGACGCGCCCGGTAGCAGTATCTCTTCTGCCCCGAGTGTGTGTGTGTGTGTGTGTGTGTGTGTGTGTGTGTGTGTGTGTGTGTGTATGTATGTATGTATGTGACCCTCTTATAACTTTTTAACGGCTCGACCGATTTCTTCGCCGTTAGCACTATTCGAAAGGGCTTGACCAAACTTGGATTTTGAATATATTTTGGAAAGGTTTGGACTGGTAGATTTTGAGAAATCCCAAAAAAACTACAAAAAAAAATTTTTTCAAAAGTGGTTTTTTTGGAATAACTTTTAAACGGCTCTACCGATCAATTTCAAAATCTAATCAGCTCTTAACATCAAAATGCTACGTCGATCGCCGCCAGTCCGGTCAAAATCGTTTGATTCGTTCGTGAGTTATCGTTGTCGAAAGAAAACCGGAAAAAGAGTTTTTTCGGAATCACTCCGAAATTCCTAGTTCGATCAATTCATATTCAAAGATTGTTTATAAAACTTCAAAAATTGCGTCGAATTCTGCCAACTGCGTGAAAATCGGTTCATTCATTCAAAAGTTATTGCGGTTTGAAAATTCAAAAAGTTGTGTTTCATTAAACCGCTATTAGAGTTTTGAACTCAGAGAGCTGAAAATGAAACAACTATCATATTTTTGAGCTCGAAGAGCTCAAAAACGTAATGTGTGATTTTGAGCGCTTAAGTACAAAATGAGCGGGAAGTTGTAGGGATGGGCTTTAGGATCAACCGTCGTCCTAATTTTTTTCATATATTTTATATATATGATTTTTCTTATATTTGTGAAATATATAAAATATATATAAAATTCGTGTGAGTATTCAAATAAAAGATCTCGATAAGTTTAACCCCAGGCTGAGCTTATATTATTAAAAATATCATCAGTATACAAACTACAACGTCATTTCTTAATTATTAACTTTTTTTAAGATACAAAGGGAGAAGCGCGCTCGATTTTTTAGTTTTCTATACAAAATGGATGTCACGGAAAAGATTTGTATTATCAAAAAACTCTTAACACTTTAAGCTAGGCAGATTTCAACTTCACTTATGAGACCTGCAATTACTTTAACCGAAACTTTCAATGCTTATTTCAAATTATTTTCTTCGTGTCAATTACTATTCATTTTTGAAAAAAAGCCACGGAAATGTTACAGTGATTGAATAGCCAAGGCAAGGGAACCCAGTCCTAGCCCAAGCTCGGGTTATTTTTTTAGTAAACAGAGATCTTACAGCGACTTTGCGACGAGTCAACGTATGTATGCGTATCAACATGTAAGTAGTTGATATAACGGAACATATGAAGGCGTTTTATTCGTGTCATGAATAATGCGCGGGAAATTAAAAAAATTTGAATAACATACTTATGATACGAGCGTTTAAGGTAGTTTTTTCCCAACCTATAGTTTATGCTACTGCTGTCTTTGTCACTTGCTAGTGTCGCCTCTGTTACGGGCTATTGCTCACTCACTTCCACGCATGACTTTATTCGTTTACTTTACTAGTTTATCAATGATTTCTAAAAAACTATGTGGTAGGGAATTCCAGAATTTTGTAGGGTAATTATACATGCATTAATCTAAGTAATATTAGTTTTTCGTGAAATTCTTAAAATTTCTTCAATACAAAAATAATAAAACTTCGCGGTTTTCTCTCTTTTTTCCCATACCGTCTGTGTAAAAATATCATTTTCAATTGCCATTATCTTCGGTTAGACGTAGTAAATCATCTCTAAATTTTAACAGCGTGTGTATTATGTATTTAAATACTTCTATACGGAGTTTGAGAGATTTCTTGAATTTTTGCTTTTTGGGCCCAACTACCTTAAGACACGCACATTTCGTTTAACCATTTAACTTTTTTCATTTTTTTATCGAATATTTTCAAAAAGTCGCTGGTAATCATCTGATATTGTTTTGGGACATAGTACATGATAAAATTGGCAAGAATTTAGAAACTATATTTATGAAGTGCATCAATTTCAAGAATACACTCAAAAATGATAACAAAATTTTAAGGCCTGTCCTAAAAAGTTTTAGCAATGTATGTTATAGTCAAATGTATAGATTTCGAAGACAGTCCTGGAATTAAGTAGAAATTTTCAGCACAGACCTTAAAATATATATGTGGTCTCAAAGAAAACATAAGTCCTCAAACAATACATTCGTTCGTAATTGAATCCAAATTTTGAACCCATGTCCTTGAAATATAAGAAATTCTTCAAATATTGGGTACAGTCTTCAGAGTTTTAACTTTTGAATTTATAAAAAAAATAAAAAAAAAACTTCCATCTCCAATTGTCTAGTGTATTTTGAACGTGATTAAAGAAAAAAAAATCGGGTGTCTCAAACTATACGTTACACACACATATGTAAATATATATATATATATATATATATTGTAACAGGCCGCTTTTAGCGCCACCTGTTAAGACGTTTGTTTATTATTTATTTTCTTTTTATGATAATTTTATTTTGAATTTAAATTTTAAAAGAAAATTTAAATTGGGCTCTTAAATTTATTTAATGTCCGTTTATTGAATTCGCCGCGACCGAGTCGCCCTCGCGTGGGAAAAAATTTGACCGAAGCTCGATTGCGCTCGAAACAAAATTTATTGCGAATAGGAATTTAATTTAGCGAATAAGTTAGTTAAGTATTGTATTATTGAGAATGGTACTACCGGCCACAAACCCGCGAAGAGAGACCAACGAGGATCAACGACGTGGATCATCTGCAAGATTATCAACGACGGGCGGATGTCTGTCTCGGGAACGAGCAACTGTTCCAGCCAATATATCACTCAATAAACGTCGATATTGGTAAATTGGACTTGCGGCGCCATCTCTGGAGTTCAAAGCTAACGACGGACCCAGAAAGGGGGAAGAGACGAGGAATGCGACATGTGCTAATTTTTCCTTCTTCCACATTTTCCACTTGCCACGTGCGGATGTAATTTCGATTCGGAGGATTTTTGTTGGTTATTTTTTTTTAATATTGTCTGATTTTGAGATTTATTAGAAAGACTCTCGTGAAATTTCTCGCGTTTGAAATCTGATGATTTCAGTTAATTAGCCACGACGTGGTGTGCTGCATGTATTGATTATTGTGTTTAGCTGCGAATTTGTTTGCCAAAAATTTATTACGGCATTACGACGATAATTGGCTGTCGCCAATTATTTATTTAATAGAAGCGATCTATTACGACGTTTTTTTTGTTGGGTGATCGCTGGTTGACGTGTGCAAGTGACGAACAAAATCACCACGTATCCTCGCCGAGGAGGTTCATTGTCCGATATAGTTCGACGTGGAAGCCGAGGACGACCTGGTGTGGCCAATCAACGGACGGGATTAAGCGACGTCTTCGACCAGGGTGAGTGCCACGGGTTTCGTAAATAAATAGCTCGTGGGATTTATATTCATCAAGTAATATTTTTTTTTTTTTTTTTTTCATTAAATTTGTCGATGAGGAATTTCAAGGTTGTGTTGACTCAGCCAGTAACCGAGTAATCCCACGAGGTATTTCGGTACCGCCATTGTTGTTATTTTTTTTGTGTACTGATGTATGAAAGTTACAATTAATACTGTTATTATCATTTTTTTTTGTAATTTCGACGTTTACTCCCGGGATAATCGACGAGGTCGATTATCCATTGATCGAGCTTCGGATTCGTGCTGAATAATTAATTTAACTGTTATTTAACTGCGGTGAATGAATTTTTGTTTATTATTATTAGTACCAAAAATTCGGCGAAATTTTAGAAAGTAAAATTTAAAATTAATTATGATGAATTAGTTATTTGACTGCTATAAATTTGAATCGAGTGAATTTTATGAATCTTTTTGTGTTAATTTACTGAACGTAACTGAATTGAGCGACAATTTATGAACAAGTAATTTTTTTTGGGTTAGTTAATAACAACTGACTTGAGCGACGATTTATATTTAACTATTTCAATTAATTGTTATTAATTGAATTTCAAGGACGTTATTTTATTATTATTATTAGTATTATTTAATTAAGGGATTTCAATTAAATTAAGCGAAGATTCAATTTTTTTGGTTATTTAGTTAATCAATTGCGATTGAGTGAATTGCGGGGAGCTTTATTTTGTTGCTGTCGTTAACTGACTAAATTAACTGAGTGAGCGACGACAAAATTATTTTTTTGAGATTGTTTGAGTGAAATTTGCCGGAGTATTGTGTTTTTGAAACCGTTGAAGTTTGCTTTCGGCGAAAACTGCGTATCGACGGCGTATCGACGAGATCGTCGACGATTATTATTATTTTTTTTTTTTTCGCGTTTAATTCTTGTATTTTGTTAATTTTGAACAACTATTTGAATTTATTGTCAATAAATTGATAATTTATTTTTTTTAATTAATTGCGAATTAATGCAAATCGCCGGAATACTTTCCTCGTTCCTCTATAATTAAGTCGTACCCTTGAGGCCCGCCACCCGACGAAAGGAGTCCCGAACCGGAGTAGCCGGACATCGACGTGATTGGAGCAAGGCTCCTGGCGCCCAACAACAGGTAAAGCAGGTAGGCCAGATTATTTATTTCGGGCTTCGTTCTCGCTAACGCACGAGTACGAAAATACCCGTTATAATATATACATATATATATATATATATATATATATATATATATATATATATATATATATATATATATATATATATATATATATGTTTAACCGATAAAAAAGACATTTAATAAAAATTTATAAGAGGAGTTGCGCCTTCGGGCTTGATCGCTCCAACTCGTGAAAAATCGTGTCACACCATGGCTGTCGCTCATGCGCGCCTTGGTTAGCAGGAGAGAAGCCAGCTCACGTGGTCGGCGATAAGCAGTTGTGCTTGGACGCTTGTACTAGTACGACTACTCTGTGTCAATCGTTTTCTGATTTATCACTTGTACTACGCATTTACTTGAACACTTAAAATATTCATTAAAATACTATTAATTTCATTAACTTCAATTACCAATTAAATTCTCAAATCATTAAAAAGCATTAGTAACTGTTCAGTGAATTAAATTAATTAAAATTAATAAGTGACGCCACGCGGTCATTACGCGCCATTTTAACAAAGGATTGCATCAGCCACGCGGCTTTAGTCAATCCATAGTTAACACGCAATAGTTGTAATAAATTATATTAAATTTATTGCTAAATATTTAATCATCATTCTATCAAATCAAATTTTATCAACTATTCGATTCTGATATCGAATTATCTAATTAGTTCCTACACTAATAATTCTAATCAATCAATCAGTCTCTGCACTGATATTTTACGTCAATTAATTAGTATTTCACTATTAATTGACTCTAGTTAGCTTAAAAGCTAGCGTCAATTCATTAATTCTGAATTAATACCATTTGCTTTTCTAAAGCGGTTGAGCTCACCTCGTTTGTGTTGTTTGCGACGGCAATTTACACATATTTTTTTATTCGCACTACACGCTTTGCGTTCTTACTTGTACATTTTTTCATTCGAGGAGGTTTTTTCTCAGTCCAACTGAGTTTTCCTCCTCTGGGGATAAATAAATCTACATTTTATTCCCCAACAAATCGACGTATATTTTATTTAATATCCTAATCCCAAATTAATCATAATTTTTAAAACAATTACGGAAACTATCCTAAGTGGATAGTTTTCGACAAAACATTTGGTGCCTCCTGTGAGGTCTGAAGTGCACACGAACCCTGATTTGTGAAGACGAGCAAGACGATCCAAGGATCCAATCACTATACCACCCAGCTGCTGCCAGCATCGTTGGACTTCAATACATATGAGATAAGTTTTTGAATTATTAAAATTTATATAATACTAACTATTATATTATTTTATCACTTGATAATATATTCAACTTATTCATTTGTAATTTTAATTAATTGTTTAAGTTTGACTGACGGATTGGTTTTCACTAGGCAATCAATTTATCTATCGAATAGTGCAATTGGTTATCATTTAAATATTTACGTACGTTATTATTCTTATTATTTACGTATAATTTAATTTGATTAATTATTCAATAATTGACAATTAATCGGTCATTGTATGGTGACTAATTATTGTTCGACAGAATAATTAATTATTAATTAATCTCTATCTTCATTATTAATTCTCAAATTATTTATTATTAATTATAATTAAGTGTTTAAGTCGTTTCTTAGATAAATTGATCACCACAAGTAATCTATTTATTATAGAAATAAGACAATTAATTATCAATTAATATTTATCACGATTATTATTACTGCTATTTTTATAAATTTATCACAAAATGGATAACCTAAGGGTTCCTTTAGAACAAAAACGCGTAATGATAGCTTCGAAAATTACTAAACTTCAGGATGAACTAACAGCTGAAGGTGTTAAAACTAAGTCCATTAACTATCGCTTTACAAAAGTAAAAGAATCATTTGAACAATATGAAAGACTTATTGAGAAACTCGAATTAACTACACCAGAGGATAATGAAATAAATCTCGCGGAAGACGTTCAAACATTATTTTATGATCTTATGGATCAATTTGAAAAGTTAACTCAATTGAATAGAACTAACCATAATAATTCACATAATGTTAACACTAGTACGAATAATACTACAGCGGGAAATACTACCTTTATTGAGACTCAATGACTTGCTAAACTCCCTACTACTGATTTACCTAAATTCGATGGTAATTTTGAAAATTGGCTTTCTTTCAAAAACACATTTAAACACTTATTGATACACGTACTGATCTTGATGATCTAAACAAATTTTTATACCTCCGCGGATGTTTAACTGGCTCAGCAGCTAACAAGCTAGCGCTTTTTGATGCGAGTGCAGAAAATTATACTAAAGCTTGGGATTTTTTAACTAAAACATATCAGAAGAAAAGAGCATTAATTTTTAAACATTATGACTCGATACTTAATCTCAATACAATTTCAATCCCAACAACAGATAATTTAAACAAGTTGATAGATGATGCTCGGCAACATATAAATAATTTACAGTCACTTCAAATTAATATTACCGAATCCTTACTTGTACGAATATTAGAAAATAAATTAACATCAGAAATTAAAAACAAATGGCAAGAAACGTTCACTGACAACGACACTCTTCCAACATTCGAATCATTTTGTGAATTTGTCTCAAACTTTGCCTTCAGACTTAGTACACACAAACCCGATAAACATCGCGATTCCGATCATTCCTTCAAACGAAGACGTAATGAACACTCGAATAATAATTTGAAGAAACAAAAAACTGACACGCCAGTTCGAGCTTTAGTGACAACCGCCTCTTCTGCCTGCCCATGTTGCAAACACTTACATCCTCTCTATAAATGTTACACATTCAATGCATTAACTGTAGGAGAACGCATAAAATTTGTAAAATCTAATAAACTCTGTAATAATTGTCTTCGCGTACACAAAGGAACTTGCACTTCCAGCAGATGTCGAATCTGTAAGAAATTCCATCACACCATATTGCACATTAAGCAAAATGTAACTCAACAACCGACTAATCCAAATACTTCCAAGAACAACTCCGTAAAATTCGAGTCACCTTCTACTGTAACAACTGATAAGGAATCTACATCTTGACTAGTAGCACACAATTATACAACAATTCTCAGAACACCGCGTTTCCAATTGATGATGAGCGCACTCATTCAGTTGCGTGATTCAACAGGTGAATTCATACAAGCTCGCGCTTTACTTGACACTTGTGCAACAGCTAATTTCATTACTGAAAATTTGACTAATAAATTAAAACTTCCTATGCAAAATTGTTCTATTCCAATCGGGGCTGTTAATGGAATGCAAACCCTTTCAAAACATGTCGTTCAAATAAATTGTAAATCTTTAAACGATAAATTTCAAAGAACATTGTCATTTTTAACCGTTGATGAAATTGCAGAATTAAGTCCGAATGAAATATTTCCACGTAATAAAATATGCATACCTAAAAACATAATACTCGCTGATCCACAATTTCACATACCAAGACCTGTAGATGTCCTTATCGGTTCAGGTACCACACTTTCTCTTCTATCTGTCGGACAGATTAATTGCTCACAAAATGATTGTGATTTAATACTACAAAAAACGTAACTGGGATGGGTCGTAGCGGGGGGAGTCAATAACGATGAAAATGTATTTCCTGTAACTTGTCAATTAACTGATCTATCGAGTCAATTAACTAAATTTTGGAATATTGAAGACGTAGGTTCTAATGATTCTCGATCCTTTGATGATTCTACGTGTGAGACTTATTATCAAAATACCACTACTCGCGATACAGACGGTAGATATGTAGTAAAATTACCCTTTCGCGTAGACGATGTCGATTTCGGGAATTCTAAACAACTAGCTTATAAAAGATTTCTATCTTTACAGAGGAGATTAAATTCAGATTCCTCATTAAAATCTGAATACACTAAAGTCATGAACGAATACATCGATCTTGGCCATATGGTACACGTACCGGATGATAGTGGACCTGGGTATTATATGCCCCATCATCCGATAATTAAAACATCTAGTACTACCACCAAAGTACGCGTTGTATTTGATGCTTCAGCTAAAGCCGATAAAGGTATCTCATTGAATGAAGTTCTACTAACTGGGCCTACTATACAGGACAATCTCTTCACTATTCTTTTGCGTTTTCGCACCTTTGTTTATGCTATGACTTCTGACATCGCTCAAATGTATTGACAAATCTGTATACATCCGGATCATCACAAATTTCAACGAATTCTTTACTATCATAATAACAATATTAGCACCTTCGAACTTAAACGAGTTACGTTCGGGGTTTCTGCAGCCCCATTTTTAGCTATACGCACCGTAAATCAACTTGCTCATGACGAATCTCATGATTTTCCTGTAGCTTCAAAAATATTAAAACGAGATCTTTATGTCGATAATTTATTAACTGGATCTAATTCTTTGACCGAAATTTTAAAATTGCGTGATGAAATCATTCAACTGGTGCAAAAGGGTGGATTTGAACTCAGACAATGGGCTTCAAATCATCGACACGCACTGGATAATTTCGATCAAAAAACTTTAGATTGAGATTGTGCTATCAATGATGATCCGATTTCTAAAACTTTAGGCATTGCATGGAATTCTCTAATGGACGAATTTATTTACACATTTAAACCAATTGATTCATCGCGAAAAATAACTAAGCGAACTATCTTATCTGATATTGCAAAAATTTTCGACCCTATCGGAATTCTGGGTCCTATAGTATTAGCTGCAAAAACTATCATTCAAGAATGTTGGAAATTAAAGGTCCACTGGGACGAAGCGGTCCCACAAGAGTTACATTTACACTGGTGTAAATTTGCTGAACAATTACCTCTGATTAAAGATTTTTCCATTGAGCGTAATATTTTACTTCCTAATCCGACTGACATACAATTGCACGGATTTTGTGATGCTAGTAAAGTGGGCTATGGTGCTTGTATTTATATAAGATCAGTAAATGAACGCGGAGACGTACTCGTAAAATTAGTTTGTTCTAAATCTCGAGTTGCTCCCATCAAAGATGTTACAATTCCAAAATTAGAATTATGCGGAGCATTATTACTTGCTAAATTATATAAAGACACAATTCCCTCCTTTGACTTTGATATTTCTAAAGTTACGTTTTGGTCTGATTCAACTATTGTACTTCAATGGCTCAAACGGTCTCCTAACTCTCTAAAGGTCTTTGAAGCAAATCGCGTAACAAAAATTCAAACTCTTTGCAGTAAAGTCGAATGGCGACATGTTAGAACTAAAGACAATCCGGCAGATTGTTTATCTAGAGGTCAACTTCCTTCTGAATTCTTAAATAACAAAATGTGGTTAGAAGGTCCCACGTGGCTCTCACAGGACCCTCTTAATTGGCCTAACTTGAAGCCTGCTGTTCCTTCCGAACTTCCGGGTACTCGAAAAATTACCTGTTTATTAGCGACTACTGAGAATTTGTTTAAACGATTTTCATCATATTCTAAACTTATAAATTCCTTTTCTTATTGTTTACGAATGTTAAAAAATAATTTATTCAAATACAAATCGTTAAGCGTAGAAGAAAAATTATTAACTGAAACAAAAATCTTGACTCTGATTCAAAACGAACAATATCATTATGAAATCAAACAAATTAAGGAAACCGGAGAGACTAAGAACTTACGATTGCGATGTCTCAATCCATTTATTGATTCAAACGAATTACTAAGAGTAGGAGGTCGTTTGAAACATGCTCCTATATCTTTTTCAAAGAAACATCCTATTTTATTACCTTCACGTCATTATGTTACTGATTTAATTATTAGAGAAACACATGAAAAATTATACTATTCAGGTATACAGAGTACACTTTCAAATCTTAGACACAAATTTTGGCTGCTAGACGGTAAAAACCAGATTCGTAAAATTGTAAAAAATTATGTCACATGCATTCGACATCAGCCTGTAGTACTGCAAGGTAAAATGGCTAATTTACCTAGCTCTCGAGTCACCGAATCAGCGGCATTCTCCCACGTAGGTGTAGACTACTTTGGACCGCTCTTTATTAAAGAACGTAAATTCAGAAACAGAACAAAAATTAAAGTCTATGGATGCGTCTTTGTTTGCATGGCTACTAAAGCTGTACATTTAGAAATTGCTAGCGATTTAATAACAGAAGGTTTTCTCGGGGCATTTGGTCGATTCATTGGTCGACGAGGAGTTCCAACTCACGTCTATTCGGACAATGGTACTAATTTTGTAGGCGCAAATAATCAAGTGAGAGAATTGTATATGTTATTTAATTCAAAATCCCATCAAAATTCCGTTAACGAATATGCTATACGCAAAAACATTATCTGGACGTTCAATCCTCCACTATCTCCTCATTTTGGTGGCATTTGGGAAGCAGCTGTAAAATCTTTCAAACACCACTTTAAACGAGTGGTAAAGGACCAACTTCTCACTTTCGACGAATTGAATTCTCTAACTATTCAAATAGAATCTATACTAAATTCTCGTCCTCTCTGTTCTCTATCTAGTGATCCTAATGATCCTATTGCCTTAACGCCTGCTCATATTTTAATAGGACGTCCTCTCACAATGCTGCCTGACAATGATTTTTCTGATGTTCCAGATAATAGACTCAATGTTTGGCAATTCATTGTCAAGGCTAGATAAGACTTTTGGAGACGTTGGTATTTGGAATACCTCCATGAACTTCAAATTCGGCAAAAATGGCAATCTTCTCAAAGAGAAATTTCAATCAATCAAATCGTCTTATTGATGGACAAAAACCAACCATGTATGCGGTGGCAGCTGGGAGTGGTGGTCGACATTCATCCAGGAGATGATGATGTGACAAGAGTAGCTTCAATCCGAACGGCTCAAGGGATATACAAACGAAATATCACTCTATTATGTCCTTTACCAATCAATTCTTGAATTTTATAAAATCAAAACATTGTAATCATGTGATGTAACTAATTGTAAACACTATTCATAACATCTTGCTCAGCCTTCGCAACGGGGGGAGTATGTTTAACCGATAGAAAAGACATTTAATAAAAATTTATAAGAGGAGTTGCGCCTTCGGGCTTGATCGCTCCAACTCGTGAAAAATCGTGTCACACCATGGCTGTCGCTCATGCGCGCCTTGGTTAGCAGGAGAGAAGCCAGCTCACGTGGTCGGCGATAAGCAGTTGTGCTTGGACGCTTGTACTAGTACGACTACTCTGTGTCAATCGTTTTCTGATTTATCACTTGTACTACGCATTTACTTGAACACTTAAAATATTCATTAAAATACTATTAATTTCATTAACTTCAATTACCAATTAAATTCTCAAATCATTAAAAAGCATTAGTAACTGTTCAGTGAATTAAATTAATTAAAATTAATAAGTGACGCCACGCGGTCATTACGCGCCATTTTAACAAAGGATTGCATCAGCCACGCGGCTTTAGTCAATCCATAGTTAACACGCAATAGTTGTAATAAATTATATTAAATTTATTGCTAAATATTTAATCATCATTCTATCAAATCAAATTTTATCAACTATTCGATTCTGATATCGAATTATCTAATTAGTTCCTACACTAATAATTCTAATCAATCAATCAGTCTCTGCACTGATATTTTACGTCAATTAATTAGTATTTCACTATTAATTGACTCTAGTTAGCTTAAAAGCTAGCGTCAATTCATTAATTCTGAATTAATACCATTTGCTTTTCTAAAGCGGTTGAGCTCACCTCGTTTGTGTTGTTTGCGACGGCAATTTACACATATTTTTTTATTCGCACTACACGCTTTGCGTTCTTACTTGTACATTTTTTCATTCGAGGAGGTTTTTTCTCAGTCCAACTGAGTTTTCCTCCTCTGGGGATAAATAAATCTACATTTTATTCCCCAACAAATCGACGTATATTTTATTTAATATCCTAATCCCAAATTAATCATAATTTTTAAAACAATTACGGAAACTATCCTAAGTGGATAGTTTTCGACAAAACAATATATATATATATATATATATATATATATATATATATATATATATATATATATATATATATATATATATATATATATATATATATATATATACATAAATACATATATAAACTTTTGGGCCAATGCCATATTTCGATATTACTCGATGAATTATAACATATTATGACAAAATTTTCTAAAAATTATGATATGAGACCGGCTACAATAGATAGATTTCTAGAAAAATCTACCTAAAAATCAATTTTAAGTTTCAAAAATTAATTTTTCATCATAAAAATTAATTTTAGATTATAAATACAGAGTAAACTCTATATAATGTCACTGAAGGGACCGTGAATATTATGACGTTATAGAGAGTTAACGTTAAATAGAGAGAAGAAAAATTAGAGCTAGGAAAAAAACAATTTACTTTAGACTATATTTTTATTTTAGTTATGTGCATAAAAAGCAATTTTATTTATTTAACTATTTATTATCAACGCTATTGCGTATAGTCTGTTATTTTTGTCTGACGTCTTTTGCGCTGTCGGTGAAACCATGATAGTATAACTTGATCCAAATCTTCGTACTCAAGTTTTTTTAATTTTTTTGGAAGATTTCCCCTCGTCCTCTGCTTGGAGAATTTTTTCTTTATTTTTTCATATTGTGGAGACAGTAGAGTGACAAAATCCAAAGCGTCTGCCAACATCACTTATCTTCTCTCCAGTTTCTATTGCACGTATCATTAAAACTTTTTCGTCAATGCACAGTGATTTTCTTTTATTAGCCATGTTTACAGTTTGAAAGCTTGTGAACAACTAAGAATATGATAATGATAAGGTATATATAATCCATGACCTACTTATGAGCCATGGTCAACAACAGTCTACACGTGCATAAGCTATTCCAATTTGTAAACAAAAGAAAGAATTTCTTAGAAAGTTCGGTATCCATGATGCCACTTAATTGTTGTCGTTATTGAGAGTGAGTGTAATGCTATATAATAATTTTTTCTCGCATATTCTATAAACTCACATTGAGATTATCCTCTCCACATTCCTTTCTCAATCCTTTCCTACCAATATCCTGTTACGTGAATGTGGAACGCTTCACGTAATAATTACTGTAACTCCTATTCTTTCCCGCTTCACAGCATTATTTATATTTGTATAGTGTATCATTGTATGAAAGACAAGCTAAACCAACCAAAGACAAGTGATTTCGACGCTTTAAGGAGTTTGTCGTTATATAGAGTAACGTTTTAATTAATTTTAAGTTATTTAAATGAATTTTACATTAAAAAAAAAATGAATATTAAATCGATCATTCATTTTTAGTACGAAAATTAATATCATATTATAACTAATTTATTCTTGATTATGATAATTAATTTTAAACTATAAATAATCAATTATGTGTAAGAAAAATTAATTTTATATTATTGAAAGTGCGTGTGTGTGTGTGTGTGTGTGTGTGTGTGTGTGTGTGTGTGTGTGTGTGTTTCTTCCCTTTTAGGGGGGGGAATCCTTTTTACGGATTCTAGGCATAGTTGTTTGGCCTGGATATGTGGCGACTCGACGCAGCGTCATACTAAAACTCGACGCTAACGCCCCTACCCACTAAACCCTAAACCCCTTTCTCTTCTATCCTCTGATCCCCCATGGTACCGCCGTAAGGCATTTCTTCGCGGGGGGAGGAATTAGCTGCCGCTCTTCCTTCTGGTGGCTAAGATGTTATTTCTTCCTTCTAGATTCTGTCTTTTGCTCTTTTTCTCTCGATGGAACGCAGCTCTGTAAGCACTTCTGTGGCAAAAGTGTTCGTTGCATTCCAGGCAGCTTCTGAAGACAGCATTGCTTCTACGACTGACTCTGGTTGACTTCTCCTCTTCAAGATCCTCTCCAGCTCCTCACGTTGTGGATTAAAACGCGAGCACTCGAAAAAACGTGCTCCGCATCTTCAGTGACTCCAGGGCAGGACGGGCACTCCGGAGAATCGTCATGCCTAAAGCGGTGAAGATAAGCCCGAAAACAGCCATGTCCTGACAACATCTGCGTTAGGTAGTAGTTGACCTCTCCGTGTTTCCGGTTCAGCCAAATGTCGATCTTTGGTATGAGACGATGCGTCCATCTACCCTTCTCTGCGGCATCCCACTGAGATTGCCATCGTGCGATGCTGTGCTGTCTTTGTTCCGTTCTGAGTTCTTCTGCGCTCAGTGTTGTTGACCTCTTTCGTTGGTAAAGGTTCCTTCTTTCTTCAGCTAGGACTCTGAGAGGTAGAGTTCCAGAAATTACGCACACTGCTTCCTCAGATATTGTGCGGAAGGCGCAAGCTACTCTTAGGGCACTCAGGCGATATACTGGTCCAGCCTTTCTCCATGCTTCTTGTAATTCTAGCGCATCGGCCCAAATGGATATTCCGTACGTAAGCACTGATGTGACTACAGTTGCCAACAATAGTCTCCTGCTCTGCTTTGGGCCTCCGACGTTAGGCATCAATCGTGCGAGGCTTGCCCTTACTACTGACGCTTTGGCACTGACGTGTTCCACTTGCTGTTTAAAGTTGAGACGGGCATCAAGCATCACTCCCAAATATCGGATATAAGGTTGTGATGTGATTTCTTGTTCGCCGACTCTAAGATTGATGGTCTCTAACACTTTCCTGCTGGTAATAAGCACTGCCTCAGTCTTATGTTTCGCCAGTTGAAGATTCATTGTGTCCATCCACTGGTTTACTTGCTGGAATGCTAGATCAAACATGTGGTGAATCTCGTCCAGGTGTTTAGCGACAATCACTACGGCCACGTCGTCCGCATACGCTACAAGTTTAATATTTCTTGGGATCTTTAGCCTTAGAAGCCCGTCATACATGATATTCCACAGCAGTGGGCCAAGAACAGAGCCCTGCGGAACACCTCCGGTGATTTCGTACTCTTTCGGACCGTCCTTTGTGTCATATCTGAGGACTCTATCCGTGAAGTAGCTAGCTACTATTTTACTTAGGTATCCTGGCACGTTCTTCTCTTTGAAGAGCTTGCATAATGCAGTCCCAGTTAGCAGAGTTGAAGGCGTTTTTGATGTCTAACGTCGCCACCAGGCAGTACTTCTTCGTACCACCCTTCCATCTGGTTCCTGCAATTGCCTCCTGGGCCGTAGTAACAACCAGATTGATCGCGTCCAGGGTTGATCGTCCTTTTCGGAATCCATACTGGTTGTTTGCCAGGAGTGGATCTGCAACTGCTTCTATTCTTTGATGAATTATGCGTTCGAATATCTTACCGGCTGTATCCAGCATACAAAGTGGACGGTAAGATGACGGCTCTTCTGGTGGCTTTTTCCTTTAGGGAGTAGAACCAGTCGTTGTTGTTTCCATTTCCGAGGAAATGTCCCTTCCTTGAGGCACGTATTGTAAACTTTCAAGAATAACGTTGGTGCTGCCTTTATGGCTGTTTTCAAGGCAATATTAGGGATTCCGTCTAGTCCCGGCGCTTTGTTATTCCCTACGCGGTTACAAGCCTCCATTAGTTCTTCTTCCGTGACAGATGGAATGTCTTCAGGGTTTAGCTGCCTTAACTGGCCGGTGAATACCGGTTGTTGAGGAAACAGCACAGTAACAATCCTCTCTAGAAGCCGCGGACACGTAGGCGACGGCATTGGCTGGTATTTCAGGTGGGCCGTGACCACCTTGTACGGTTTGCCCCATGGGTCCTTCTCCACTTCTTCGACGAGTTCTTTCCAACAGCGTCTTTTATTATCCTTGATGGCTTTGTTTAGTTCCCGACGGGCCTTTTATACTCTGCCACCAGTTCTGCAAGGTTAGGTCGACGGAAGCCACGCTGTGATATTCTTCTTTTCCTGAGGCATTCTTTACGAAGAGCGCTGATGTGATCGTTCCACCAGTGCACCGCGGGTCTTCTATTTATGCCTCGTTTTCGTGGCATACTGGCGTCACAAGCTTCGGTCACTCTTTTCATAAGTTCTTTAGTCTGATCTTCTGCGCATCCAGCGGTGATCGGGCCATTATCCAAAGCAGTCGTCAGTGTACCCACGTCGAAAGATTGTACTCTCCACCGAATGTGGTTAGGTAACCTACTAGTTCCTCTAGTATCCTGGTCATTTGATATCTCCCAGAGAATCGCGTTGTGGTCACTGGCAGTGTAGATATCCAGCACCTTCCAGTTGAGGTTACCTCTCGCGAGGCTGCTACTGACGAACGTGAGGTCTACGATGGAACTTTGCGTCTCCTTTGGTGTAGGTTGGTGTGTCACCACTGTTGAGTAAGACTACGTCTAATGCAGTAAAAGCCTCAAGTAACGCTTTACCTCGTGCGTTAGTTAGCTTGCTACCCCAGTCTGCTGCCCAGGAGTTAAAGTCGCCGGCTATCGCGACTGGATGATGCTGCTTCGCGTCCTCTGTCAGTCGATCCAGAAAGTTAGTGAAGTCAACAATAGAGAGGCTAGGTGGTGCGTAGCAGCTATAGAAGCGAACGCCATCTACTGATACTGCTACAAAGCCGGCATTGCAATTATTAACTACGCTCTGGAATGGGAGCTTGCCACAGGACCAAATGACGGCCCTAGTGGTCGTGTCCGTTTCCTATAATTTGCCTTTAAGGCATTTATATGGCTCAGCTATTAGTACAAGGTCAGGCCCTAGTTCACGCACTGTCTGCAGAAGCAAGTCATGTGCAGCCTCACAATGATTAATGTTTAGCTGTAATATTTTCATGCTCGTTTATTTGTTGTCTTCTGGAGAGCTTCTTGGAAAACTGGGCATTTACTAGAACCAGCCCGGTGGGCAGTATCTGTTGAGCCGGGTTTTTCATCACATAACATACACTTTGCTTCATTCGGGCATTTAGCTACTAGATGGTCAGTTTGTCCGCACTTAAGACAGAGCTTTGATCGATCTATTCCGCTTCTACACTGGGCAGCAACGTGTCCATAGTTCCAGCATTTGAAGCATGCTTGTGGTCTTTTCACAACTCTAACCCGGCAGTTCGACCAGCCGATCTTGATCTTGCCCCTTTCTCCCAGTACTGTCTGCGCTGTTGTTATTGGTAGTGTTACTAGCGCAGTTTGGGTACCTCTGTAGGCTGGTCTGATTTTGATAGCTCCTTCCGGTATCTCAAAGCTATCTCCAGCTACTTCCTGTAACGCCGCCTGGATGTCATCTTTAGTTGTTGTGTCATCGATGTCCCGGATTTCTAATTGCTCCTGTGGGCCCTTACTGATGACTTTGGCCTCCTCTTTCAGGATACTCTGGATCGTCTTTTGCAGAGCTTGTCCTTTGTCAGTGCTCTTTCTAGAGAGCTCGATGAGCATGTCTCCGTCTCTGGTCTTGCGGATCTTATCAACCGTATCGCAGACTTGCTCATTAGGGACTTCCTTCTTTATTCGGCGCAGTATCTCAGCATAGTTCGCCTTTTCAACAGGCCGAATTATTAATGCGTCCGCTCTGGTGAATTTTAGCGGTTTTTCCGCTTAGGCTCAGGTGGTGACTTCTCAGACAACTGCTTCAGGAGTTGCTCTTTCTTCCTTTCTTTCTTCTTTTCGCTCCTAGACTGTACTTTTTTCCAATCAAGCGCCTTCGGTTGTTCTCTGGTCTGCACTGCCTCTCCTTGTGGAGGGCTTTTCTTCATATCCTTTTTCTTCACGACTCGATTGATTGTTGGGTCAGGAGAAGGTCGGTCTTTTCTCTTACCTGACTTGCTGCTGGCTTCACTTTTGTCTTCCGCGACTGATTCACCGTCACCTTCAGCTCCGGTGTCCATTGCTTCGTCAGTCACGGCGACAGCCTGACAGGCCTTCTCCGGTGTAGCATGGGATATGCGCTGCAATGATGAGCGCCACTCCTCGTCTAGCTTCTCAAACCTTTGAAGGGCGTTAGTTACACCGGTCATCTTGGATTTTATCTCTTTGTGAATGTTGACCTTTGGTTGGACGAAATCATTCAGCTCACTAATCAGCTTTTCAAGGCGTTTGAGCGCTTGCGAGCGCTTCATTTCAGCGCTTGCGTCAATCGCTGCTTGTTGGGCATGTAGCCCGTTTCCACTCTTGTTTGTTTCCTGTAGGTTACTCATACTTTTTTGATTTACCAGCGCATCGTACGGAGTGGAGCGGGTTGTCATAACTAAGAACGGGTGTACCCTCGGAGATAGTACTCCTACCCCAGTTCCCTGAGGCCTAGCCGACACTTAGCCAGTCCCGGAATACACGTACGGACTAGACTCGCTCGGAGCGGTGAAGATTCCGATCTCTAACACTCACTGCGTACTTCCTGATCAAGGCCCGAAGTGGCTGGCTCCTGATCCACTGCTGCAACTTACACCTCGGCAGAGCAAGCTCACATCAGCCGTGGCCTGCATCGTCGGAAACTATGATACAGGTTCCGGTCACTCCCAGTGGGTCACAGCAGAGAACGATCGTCTTGTTAGGTCAGTTAGTGTGACCAACCCATTTAAAGGGGAGTTTTGTCCACGGGAGCTTATTTTGTTTGGTTATTTTGCTTGGCTCCTACCCGCTGTACCTCATCAACTAAGAGATTAAGTGTCATCCAAGGACAGCGAGCGTTCTCCCATCCGCTCGGGGAGACGCGCCCGGTAGCAGTATCTCTTCTGCCCCGAGTGTGTGTGTGTGTGTGTGTGTGTGTGCGTGTTTGTGTGTATGTGCGTGTTTGTGTGTATGTGTGTGTGTGTGTGTTTTTTTTTTTTTTTTCTTTTTTAAGGGGGGGGGAATCCTTTTTACGGATTCTAGGCATAGTTGTTTGGCCTGGATATGTGGCGACTCGACGCAGTGTCATACTAAAACTCGACGCTAGCGCCCCTACCCACTAAACCCTAAACCCCTTTTCCTCTTTCCCTTAATCCCTCATGGAAACCGCCGTTAGGCATTACTTCGTGAGGGGAGGATTTAGCTACTGCTCTTTCTTCTGTTAGCTAAGGTGTTATTTTACCTTTCTTCTAGTTGTTGTCATTTGCTCTTCTTCTTTCGATGGAACGCAAGTCTATAAGGACTTCTGTTGCAAATGTGCTGATGGCGTTCCAGGAGGCTCTTGATGACAACATTGCTTCTACTATTGTCTCTGGTTGGATTTTCTTCTTTAGGATCATCTCCAGCTCATCTCTCTGTGGGTAAAATCGTGGGCACTCAAAGAAAACGTGCTCCGCGTCTTCATTGATTCCTGGGCAGGACGGGCACTCCGGTGAATCATCATGCTTGAAGTGGTAAAGATACGTCCGAAAACATCCATGTCCTGACAACAACTGCGTCAGATAGTAATTAACCTCGCCATGACTTCGGTTTAGCCAAACGTCGATCTTCGGTATGAGACGGTGTGTCCATCTCCCTGTTGTCGCGGCGTCCCACTGCGATTGCCATCGTGCGATGCTGTTCTGCCGTTCTTCAGCTCTGAGTTCCTCGGCACTTTGTGTGGTTGTCCTCTTTCGTTGGTAAAGGTTCCGTCTTTCCTCAGCTAAGACTCTGAGCGGCAAAGTTCCGGAAATGACACACACTGCTTCCTTTGATATTGTTCGAAAGGCGCTTGCAACTCGTAGGGCACTCATACGATATATTGGTCCAGCTTTTCTCCATGAATCTTGCACCTCTAGTACGTCAGCCCAAATGGATCGTCTTGCTAGGTCAGTTAGTGTGACCAACCTATTAAAGGGGGGGGGGGAGTTTTGTCCACGGGAGCGTATTTTATTTGGCTCCTACCCTCTGTACCTCATCAACTAAGAGACCTAGTGTCATCCAAAGACAGCGAGCGTTCTCCTATCCACTACGGGGAGACGCGCCTGGTAGCAGTTTCTTCTCTGCCGCAGGTGTGTGTGTTTTTTTTTTTTTTTTTAGGGGGGGGGAATCCTTTTTACGGATTCTAGGCATAGCTGTTTGGCCTGGATATGTGGCGACTCGACGCAGCGTCATACTAACTCGACACTAACGCCCCTACCCACTAAACCCTAAACCCCTTTTCCTTCTTTCCTCTAATCCCTCATGGAAACCGCCGTCAGGCATTACTTCGTGAAGGGAGGATCTAGCTACTGCTCTTCCTTCTGGTAGCTAAGGTGTTAACTACCTTCCTTCTATCTTCTGCTATTTGCTCTTTTTTTTCGGTGGAACGCAAGTCTTTAAGGACTTCTGTTGCAAACGTGTTGGTAGCGTTCCAGGCAGCTTCTGATGACAACATTGCTTCTACTAGTGAATCTGGTTGCATTCTCTGGTTCAGGATCCTCTCCAGTTCTTCACGCTGTGGATCGAAACGAGGACATACAAAGAAGACGTCTTCAGCAGCTCCTGGGCAGGACGGGCACTCCGAAGAGTCATCGTGCTTAAAGCGGTGTAGATACTCTCGAAAACACCCATGTCCCGACAACATCTGCGTAAGATAGTAATTGACCTCACCGTGATTCCGGTTAAGCCAAATGTCGATCCGAGGTATGAGACGGTGCGTCCACCTACCCTTCTCTGCAGCATCCCATTGTAGTTGGCATCGGCCTATGCTCTTCTGCCGTTCTTCAATTCTAAGTTCTTCAGGGATCAGTGCAGTTGACCTTTTTCGTTGGTAAAGGGCCCGTCTTTCCTCTGCTAGAACTCTAAGAGGTAGGGTTTCAGCAATGATGCACACTGCTTCTTCTGATATAGTGCGGAAGGCACTAGCTACTCGTAGGGCACTCAGTCGATATACTGGTCCAGCCTTTCTCCATGATTCTTGGGTTTCCAGTGCATCAGCCCAAATGGATATTCCGTAAGTGAGCACTGATCGCAGGTGTGTGTGTGTGTGTGTATGTGTGTGTGTGTGTGTGTGTGTGTGTGTGTGTGTGTGTGTGTGTGTGTGTGTGTGTGTGTGTGTGTGTGTGTGTGTGTGTGTGTGAAAGTATGTGAACCGCTTATAACTTTTGAACGGCTTGACCGATTTTATCGCGGTTGGTGCCATTCGAAAGGGCTTGACTAAACTTAGATTTTGAAAACTATTTGGACCGATTCAGATCAATAGATTTTGAGAAATCTTCAAAAAACTGAAAACAAAATTTTTTTCAAATGTGGTTTTTTTGGAATAACTTTTAAACGGCTTAAAGGTTCAATTCCAATAACTAATCAGCTCTTAACCTTAAAAAACCACGTCGATCGCCACCAGTCCGGTCAAAATCAGTTGATTCGTTCGAGAGATATCGTGAACGAAAGAAAACCGGAAAAAGTGTTTTTTCGGAATAACTCCAAAATTCCTAGCGCGATCAATTCAAAATTTAAGATTTTATGTGAGGCTTAAAAAACTGCGTCGAATGCTTCTAACCGCGTAAAAATCGGTTTATTCATTCAAAAGTTATTGCGGTTTAAAAATTCAAAAAATAGTGTCATCAAATCTCTATCAGACTTTTGAGCTCGAAGAGCTTTAAAGCATAAGAAAGCAATCTCTTTGAGCTCGGAGAGCTCAAAATAACCCATAAATTGTATTTTTGAGCTCGAAGAGCTCAAAAACGTCATTGGTGCAATTTTAAGCGCCTAAGTATGGAATTAGCGGGAAGTTGCAGGGATGGCCTTCAGGGTCAACCGTTTTCCTAATTTTTTTATAAAGCATTTAAGAAAGCCGCGGGATCCTTAAACATAAACAGCAATTGAAAAAAATGACACTTAAAATTTTTTTGTTTTTCTGAATATACAAATATTACAGATAATTATACTATAAAAAAGTTAAAACTCAATTAAAACTCTATAAACGAGCTAATTGTACAAAAAATATATTTACTTACTAAAGATGAACGATTTTTAACATTTATGCAAACTGATTATATTAATTTTTTCTTTGCACTGAACTGATGTTGACTGCTCGACAAAAGACTAACTGAATATAACACTCACTGTTGAGGTGTTGGGACCGCCGCTTCGGGCATTATCGCGCCAAAACTTTAGTATAGTAGAGCGACATCACAGTTATTGACAGTTGATTTTGGAAATTTGTCGACTGCATTGTATAGTTTCAATACGAAACTTTAAATCATACAACTTGAGATGCGAGCAATTCTACCGTTAAAATTTAAGTTTTACATTTTCAATCAATAATAAATGATCGTGAAACTTCGATAGTTTATAAAGTCTACTGTTAATTTTATTTTACGGATAGATGGTATTTAGATAAGTAAATTTATTTACTTGACATTTCAACTAGTAAGAGTTTTTGGTGACTTATACATGCACTTAGCTTAATATTAAAATTTTAAAAATTACAGTGTGAGATTGAATAATTGCTGTTTCTCTATAGAAGTTCAAAATTAATAGCTCACACTGTAAATTGTACTTTACACTTTAACAAATTAAATTGAATAGAAATAGAATAAATAATTCTTTACGGAAAAAAATTTCTGGCGTAAAAAAGCAATAATACTTTTTAATTTTATAATTTCAGATATACATTTTTAAACTGTAAAATTTACTTCTTATACGTTAACAAATTTGTTACAACATAAAAGTTAACAATTACAGTGTAGACTTGAACTTTTGCAATTTTAATTACGACGGGATCGATTTTACATTTTATACAGTAAATATTCCTGTTTTCTTTTTTCCGTGTGACCTGTAGTGAGAGTAGACATCAAGAAAATGAATGCTAACTAGCTTCAAAATGCATAAATTGCGGAGGTTCTCATCGTTCACTCGACAGGGCCTGCCCGAAGGTCAGAGAAGCTAATGAGATCAGCGAAATCATAGCGTACGATAATCTAATGTACATGCAAGCTAAAAAACTCTATGAAGCAAAAGGAAGAGTACCAGCATCAGCACCTGACATGACCCTCTTAAACTTTCCCCCTCTGAAACAGAATTTGCTCTCTGGGCAGAGACCGCCACTGAATCAGTCCTTCATGGGTTCAAGCAATACTGCTGAGACGGTGATAGTTCAATTAAAGAAAACCAGAGAGACAGAAATAACCCCTCCCTCGGAGATGTCCAATAAAGCAGTTCATTACTTTTTGGAGATGATTAACAACATCTCTAACCAAGAAACTCTATGGCAAAGAATATGGAAGGTTTTGTCGTTACACATAACTCAAGTTCAACCTCAAGCACAAATCCAAACCCAAAATGGCTCGAGATCCTAATCAATTACGATTTATACAATGGAATTGCCGCAGTTGCCGAAAAAAATTGCCAGAAATTCAGAGGAAAGCTCAAAACTACGATGTGATTCTTCTATGGGAAACTAGGTTAAATAATTAGGACAATATCTCTGTAAGAGGCATCGATATTGTAAGGAATGATCGTAAAGATAATGCCGGTGGCGGTGTCACCATCCTAGTGAGTACTAGTCTTAAGTATAAAAGAGTATATAATTTGTTTAATTGTAAGGGAAGTATCGAACTATGTGCAATTCAAATATTCCTAGCGAATTACAAACTAACTGCTGTCTCCTGTTATAGATCTCCAACCAATATTATCAATGAAACTTATTGGGTGCACTTTCTGTCAAAATTTGAGAAAAAATTTATTGTCGCCGGTGATTTTAATGCACACCACCCATATTGGGGTAACAGATCACGTTGTCATGAAGGTAAGAAACTTTGAAAAGTTTCTTATTGAAATGCGCTAGAAAGATCAGAAATGGGAATTTTACATCAAGGGAGTTCCACATACTGTTCACGTCAATATGGTACAGAGTCTGCCATAGATTTAACTTTTGTCAATAACGCTTCCTCAACGTTATACAATGGACGGTAGGTCAGGATTCTTGGGGTAGTCTCGGAAAAAAATGATCAGACATGAACAGGCATGAGTCTTCAGGCCTGATCAGACATGAAAAATGCCTGATCAGTAGGGAGTCCGTTATTTACCAAGTTGATTTTTTTTTTCACTGCCGCCCCCTGGATTTTTAGTTCTTGACCTAAAAAAAAATATCCAACATAAATAAGCTTTTAATTACCAAATTAAGCCTTGCCCCAATCGAGTTATATTTCCTATTTAAATAACATGGGAATTTGCAACTTATTGTTATTAATTTTTTTCCTCCGAAAAAAAAATGCCACTACGACTATTATCGATACATATTCTGATAGGAAATTGAATGTTTTACAAAAAAGTTCTCTTATCATTTTTTGATAAAATCATTCCTTTAAAAGTTATTCGTAGTTTAAGTTGTGTTTATAGTTATTGTCATAGTTTTTCAGTCTTGCTATAAAGTTTCATGGGTAATAATCATTTATTTCATCTATAAATGTTCGAAAAATTTGATAAAAAAGATTTATAGTTACCGTAACGTTAACAATACGATGTATTGAAAACATTCTTAATAATATTGCCGCTTGAGCCATTTTACAAATAATTATTTTTATTTTTTGTCTCTATCCACGTTTATTTGTTAAGCAATTTTTAGTCGTATTATTAGAGTGCCAATCAGATCGAATTTTACAAACCAGGTGCATTTCACCATGTACGTTGGATGTTAAAAGCGATTCATTTTCAAGTTAGATCTTGAAGTGCAACAAAATCTTTTGGATATTTGTTCATTCATGGTGTTTATTCATGTGTAATTTTGGTTTGTGACACCTCTTACCGCATCAGCTTCATATCAAGATTTAAATTATATGAAGAATGTGCATCAATACAGGACAACTAATAAGAAAATTTTTGAGGCAGTATTGCACAAATTCAAAAACCATCTGTGGTATTTATTTGGTGGAAAAGCTGCTTTGACTTTGTTTGATCCAAATATATCACTTCACGTAATACGACAAATAATTAAAGCCATTAAAATGTGATGAAAATTTTGATTTTCATTCCCCCTAAACGCTATAAAGTTAATTCAGATAATGAAATTATCAATTTACAAAAAAAAAAAAAATATTGATTTTTTTGTTAAATAAATCGATTTTTATTAATTCAAATTCGATTAAATTTTTTGTTCGATTCAACATGAATAAAAATTTCCAAGAGGTTAACTTTGAGACATTGACCACCAATAATGATTGCTTAAAAGGATTATACATCGTTAATAATCTACAAGTTCCCATGTAAGAACTGCCATAGTTGAATGACAGGGCCTTGCCTGGCCCAGTACTGGGCAACCAAGCTTGGCGCACCGATATTGGGCCAAGACTGGGTAATCAGCCTTGGCCAACCCAATGATTACCTGAGAATGATTTTTATGTATTTCGACCCGCTTAATACTTATCTGAAGTTTATTTAGACCATAAGCCATTCAAAGTTTAAGTAAATTCCAAAAAACCCTGAAAAATTGCAAAAACAGCAAAAAATTTCAGATATTGTGTTAAAAAAAACTTTATAAAATTAGATCAACCCTGGCGGATTCGTGGTCACGATAAAATGATCGTGAAACGATGGTGAATGTACCGTGAATTCACAGTGTCGACAAATGATCGTCGAATGACCGTCACTTGACTATCGAACGGCCGTCGTTTGACAGTGAACGACGAGTATCATTGTGAAAGTTTTTCACTGTTACTTTATGATTTTTATTCTGTATAGTTATCATACTTCACTCTTCGAAAAATCAAATTTTTACTTGACCTCCGATTTTTTATCTGAGTAAAAATCGTAGATCATCGATCGATCGTCTGTCATTTGACAGTCATTCGAAAACATTTAAATTGTCAAAAAACCGTAACTCGGTGGTGGATGCACAGTAGTCTGTAAGTGAAACGACCGTGAAACGAGCGTATAATGTCGGTAAGTTAGGAACAAGTGTTGTATTTTTTTCATAGTCTTAAATGAAAAACCATAATAATTTTTGTTTATGAAAAATATAATAATAAATATTGTTTTTTTTTTTTTTTTTTTTTTTTTAATCGGGAGGTATTTTATTCAACAATTAATTAATTAATAAATTAAAATTTATTTTCAACTTAACTTTAAATATTTTCTGCGCGTCTAATATTTTCACCGTAATTCCAAAATTCGAATCCATTATTAAAGATTTGAGTTTTTTTTTTTTTTTTAGAGACGAAAACTTTAATTTCAAAATTACGGAAAAATTGTTTGTTATCAAGAAAAATTATTGAGATATTTTTTTTTAACAATTAAATTTTTAACAATTTCTTTTCCAGATCATTTTTTCTACAGTTAATAATTTCACTGTAATTTCGAAATCAAGATTTTCGTAATTATTAAAAATTTGAATCATTTATTTCGATTATTATATAGAAGTCATAGAAAAGATATAAATTTATTTAAGCTATTTTTAACTGTACAATGAAAAAAAATGACTTGATTTTGACACTTTATGACGTGACTGGATTAGTTGTTCTGAACAGTGTCTCAAATAGCCGAACTGATAAAGTCTCGGGCGCGCAACTAGATGAGCCGGGTTCGAGTCCCGGTATAGACTGACCGAAGTATTTTTTTTTTATTTTATTTTCCGTAACAGTAGCGTAAAATTACCGTATTTCGACAGTATATTGAGCGTACAGTGTCGGTCATAACGTCGTAGATTAACTTGCGTATGCACCGTATATATTCAATAAATTCATAGTAGACATCGTTCACAACGGTATCCGATGCTGACTGACAAATCGCTCGGTAAGAACGAACTTTATACGGTGAAACAACCGTGAAACAACCGTCAATCGACCGTGCTTTCACCGTGTCGCCGAAACCGCCAGGGAATCATGTATATCGATCCGCCGAATATAAATCTCGAATTTATATGGCTCAGACATCTAAAAATCGAAATAAATGGCAAAAAACCACTGAAAATCAAAATAAATCAATTCCGTTATGATAAAAATCGATTTTTAAATAAAAATAAAAAATCTTTAACATGTTATCCGATCTGTGGAACATAAATTTTAAATTTTTTGACCGATAGCTTACGTGTGGTATCGTAGTTGTACAACAACTCTTCAACTAAATTCACGTAATTCTCACTTTTCGAATTCCCTAAAAAGTTTTGAGATACTTCTTTGAAGCTTACCCATGCTGCTCTCTCAACTTTGTTCATTTCATATTCGAAATTATAGTCCTGAAATAAAGTCCGAATTTGTGGTCCATCGAAAATTCCTTCTTTTAATTTTGCATCACTTATAGCTGGAAAGTTTTCCCTCAAATATTTGAAACAGTTGCCATCTTTGTCTAAAGCTTTGACAAACTGCTTCATAAGACCAAGCTTGATGTGAAGTGGTGGTAGTAAGTAATTGGAAGGATCAATTAGAGGTTCTCGGGTAACATTGTGAGAACCAGGATTCAAATTCGTTCTCGTTGGCCATTCTTTTTTAACATAGTGGTTTTTTCGATCGCAACTATCCCACAAACATAAAAAGCAGGGATATTTTGTGAACCCTGATTATTGGCCTAACAGTAGTGTTGCAAGAGATTCCACCAAGACACCAGTGTAATAAAAACGATAAAAAAAAAAAAGTAGAATTAACTAAAATTTTTTGAGGATTTAGGTCAAAAAATTTTAAGTTCATATTCCACAGATTGGATAACATGTTAAAAATTTTGTATTTTTATTTAAAAATTGATTTTTGTCATAACGGACTTGAATTATTTTAATTCTCAGTGGTTTTTTGCTATTTATTACGATTTTCAGAGATGTTTGAGCCATATAAATTCGAGATTTATATTCGGCGGATCGAAATACATGAGAATCATGATTGATCTAATTTAATAAAATTTTTTTTAACATAATATCTGGAATGTTTTGCTTTTTTTTTGCAATTTTTCGCTGTTTTTGCATTTTTTCAGAGTTTTTTGGAATTTACTTAAACTTTTCATGGCTTATGGTCTAAATAAACTCCAGATAAGTATTAAGCGGGTCAAAATACATAAAAATCATGCTTAGTTTAGGTCAAAAAAAATTTTTAAATCATTTTAAATCGCCTAAACTGCCGATTTTCGTCATTTTTTTCGGTTTTTTAGTTTTCTCGAATATTTGATGGTGTTCGGGTCAAACTGACCTCAAATTCGGATTTAGCGGCTTGAAATACATATAGATATACGGGTCCCGTCAAATGCCGGTGTTATTTACCCGAGCCTGGGCCAAGGCTAGGAAGCCTAGCCATGACCATTCAATGGAAAATCCAAAGGTAATTAATCATAGTTAATTATCATAGATAGGTAAGTAATAGAATTTAAAACAGTAAATATTTATTGTTTAACGAATATTTGTTAGCAAATGCTAAAATTGAAAATTTATTATGTAACCAAAACAATTGCATATCGTCAAAATTGATACGGTCTGAAAAAAATTAAAACATATTATTTTACAGTTGAATTTTTAATATTAATAATTTTTAACATTAAAATTTTCAATAAAATACTAAAAAAATATACAGAACAATGTACAAAGTCTAAAGTAATATAAGAACTTAACTCGTGCATTTTTTTTACTAATAAAAATTTGTAAAAAATAGTTAATTTTCATAAAAATACAATATTAAATAAAATAAATTATATAAATAATATAAACCGTCACACTTCGTCATCTTATAAATTTATTTTATGTGAATGATGAGATGTGAATCAACTTATCGGTCGTACGGCGCAGGGGTTAGTTTTCGGTCTGGCAAGCGTGCGGCTTAGGTTCGAATCTCGGTTAGGGCAAATGCTATTTTTACTTTATTTCTATGATTAGTAGAATTAAAATCTAAATAAAGAGTCAAACTATCTAAATTTGCTTTAGCTCTACTTAAAAATTAAAATAAAAAAATACAGTCTTAAATAATTCTTTTTTTACCATTTTTTATCAAATGGCATGGGCCAGACTTTAAAATTAACTATGGCCCAGATCTGGTAACCAGGCATGGGCCAGTACTGGTAACCAGGCTTGGGCCAGCGTTATCATTCCAGACTTAAACCAAGACTGGGCCAACTCTGGTTTACAAGCTTAGCCCAGAGTTGTACATAGTTGGGCCAAGCCTGGGCCCGCCATACTTTCCTACATGGGTTGTTAACGATGTAGTTGAAAAAGCGCTTCAATTAACTCAAGAACAAGCAACATTTTAAGTCATAAAATAGAACAAAAACAATATTTAGTGCAAATTATTCATAAAAACAAAAATACTTATCATAATGCGACTAAAAATTGCTTAACAAATAAATGTGATTAGAGACAGAAAAAATACAAATATGTGGCTATATTATTAAGAATGTTTTCAATACATCGTATTGTTAACGTTACGGTAACTATTAATCTTTTTTATTAAATTTTTAGAACATTTATAGATAAAATAAATGATTATAACACATGGAACTTTATAGCAAGACTGAAAAACTAGGATAATAACTATAAATACAACTTAAACTACGAATAACTTTTAAAGGAATGATTTTATCGAAAAATTATAAGAGAACTTTTTTGTAAAACATTCAATTTCTTATCAGAATATGCATCGATAATAGTCGTAGTGGCATTTTTTTCAGAGGAAAAAAATTAATAACAAAAAGTTGTAAGTTCCCATGTTATTTAAATAGGAAATATAACTCGATTGGGGCAAGGCTTAATTTGGTAATTAAGAGCTTATTTATGTAGGATATTTTTTTTTAGGTCAAGAACTAAAAATCCAGGGGGCGGCAGTGAAAAAAAATTATTATTTAAATAAAATAATTCATAAATTCTGACAAATTGATCTGGACAAAATTCTAAATAATTTAGTAATAGATTTATAAAATTCTGGTGAAATAAATTAGATAAATAAAGTAAATTAATTTAACAAAAGAAATTTGTAATCTCGGACGCAACAAACATTGTCGGCAGATTATTAAAACCTCTGTCGTCAGATTTTAATCTATTAATTCAAGATACGAAGACCTCTTGTAATTAAATATTTATTTTTGTATTATTAAGACCACGGCAATAAATTAGTTAAGAATTTTAATTTGGAATTTGGATTAGGATTTATAAATAAATTAGAAATCGGATTCAGTGAATTAGTCATTGGGAATTAAATAGGATTTTATTTAGGAAATAAAGTTTAATGAGAAAATTTTGGAAAGTTAATTTATAAAAATTAATCTGTAAAATCTGGGGAAATATTTAGTGTGTTTGGAAAATTAATAGTGTGGGTGGGTAGAATTATCAATTGTAGTGTTTCCTAGGAATTCATGGTATCCTCCTCTGTTTCCTGGGCGAACTTAGAGTCCTTTACATAGACGCCCGGGTTGGGGCTGCAATAGACGTAAGTTGGAAAAATTATTAAATTGTGGGTGTGTGTGGAAATATTTACAGTGCTGCCTAGGGATTCATGGTATTCATAGTCTGTTTCCTGGGCACACTTACAAACCGTTGTATAGACGCCTGGGTTGGGAGTACAACGGTAGTAAGTAGAAACCGCGGTATAGACGCTCCATATGAGGGTACTTGTCCGGAATAGCAACTATAATAGAAACCGCGATATGGACGTTCTATAAGAGGGTATCATCGGGAATAACAATTTTCGATAGAAACCGCAGCGTAAGCGGGAATAAGGCTTAGTGTTAAGTTTATTTGATGTTTGGCAAGGGGTTTATTTTGTAAAGGGTTGGTTAAATAAAATAAGTTGTGAAAATGGATTTTTTCGAATAATTTCTGTCTCTTTCCTAATAATCTCTCATGACCCTGTTTTATAACTCCATGCTTGGTCCAGTTTCTGGATATTGCGTTAAAAATCCAGTGACACCCTAAATAAATATTAGGGGCGACCAAGAGAGCGGGACCACACCGTTTCAAAGTGTAAGGACTGGTATTGACTCCCAACTGTTAATTCCCGCTTCTGATCTAAAAGGTGTTTGGAACAAAAAAATCCGAAATAAATTCAATCAATGGTGCCTAGTTTCAAGCAAAGACAAAGGAACTAATTATTTCCGCAAATTTTATACAGAAAGCGCACACCCGTGGTTTAAAAATTTTAAATTCCGTAGAAAAACTATTGTGTCAATTAATAGACTAAGAAGTGAATACACTTCCCTAGTATCAAGCCTGTTTCGATTCAGAATTGTAGAGTCAAATCAATGTCCTTGTGGAGAGTCTGAGGAAGAACCTAATCATGTTCTCTGGCAGTGTAAGTTGTATGATGAAGTTAGAGAATATTTGTTTCATGATCTCAAAAAAGATAAATTGTATCCTCCTTACAGTATTGAAGCCATGATAAGTGAAATGAACCCTTTGTCTGTGATTGCTCTATCTAAATTCATAAATCTATTGAACTTAACATTCAATCTCATTTAATTTCTTTCTGAATTTATTTTTCGTTAATTTTCGAATTAATTATTTTTTCTTTTTTGAACAGACTACTTTGATATTCAAATACAGTGCCTTACTCTAAAATCTAGTACGTAAGTGATATTCTAGTTCGAAGTCTCCTCTGTGAGAGGGCTTTAATATGTAAGAATTTTGTAATGATTTGTATTCACGGCAGAGTGAGCTTTCAGCTCAAGCCATTCTTATATATTTTCAATAAAAAAAAAAAAAAAAAACACTGCCGCTATCTTGCGCTGGTAGGTGTTTTGTTTAAGGATATCTGCTCATATCTCCGCTCCGTAGAGTAATATCGAGTGGACGACTTCTAGAAGCACCCTCCTTTATCTGGTTTGTGGTCCCCCGTGTTGGTCATGATTCTCGACAGTTTTGATACTGTCTTGTTAGCTTTTGCGCAAGCGTTTTCGAGGTATTCTCGGAAAGACAGCTTTTCGTCGATCACTACTCTTAAATAACGCAGTGCCCTTGTAGATGTCAGTGTTGTCCTGTCCATGTCAATGACGAAAGGTTTTGGGAACCATTTTTGACGTGTTAAGACGACCATTTCGGTTTTTTGCTAGGCGAGTTTTAGATGATGTTTCTCAAACCAATTTCCAACGGTGTCAATGGTTCCCGAATAAGTAGTTCTGCCTTCTTCGCACTGTCTACTACTATCGTAGCTGCAACGTCGTCCGCGAAGCCAGTGAGTTGCACTTGTTTTGGCAACGGGATTTCTAGGATTTCGTCATAGTCCGCGTTCGATAAGTCGGGCTCCATGATTGAACCTTGCGGTACGCCAGCCGTTATGTCATGTTCTTGTGGGCCTTCCGTCGTTTCCGCTATCAGCGTTCTTTTGTCGAGATAGTCATCAACTATTGCCAGATTTTCTGGCTTCACGTCAAATTTGTGCTCCAAGGCATCTAGAATGTCATCCGAATTCGCGCTGTTGAAGGGGTTTTTGATGTCTAGTGTGAGGACAAGACACACCTTACGGGCTTTAAGGCCACCAGACCATACTTCTCTCACTGTCCTTACAACCTTCTGGATCGCGCCGACAGTCGATCGTCCTTTCCGAAAGCCAAGTTGGTTCGTGGTAAAGCCTTCAGTACGATCGATGTCGTCACGTAGTCTTCCCTGTATGAGCTTTTCAAGCAGTTTCCCCGCAATGTCGAGCATGCAGAGTGGTCTGAACGACGAAGGTGTTACAGGGCTACCTTTACGTTTGTCCAACAGAACCAATCTCTGCCGCTTCCAAGCCGTTGAGAACGTGCCGGTTGCTAGGCATGCGTTGTACGCGTTCAGCAGTATATCTAGGTATTCCAGGGCTATAATCTTGATCACCGATGCCGAAATACCATCAGACCAGGTGCTTTTCCTGTCTTGAGAGTCTTCACCGCGTCCTGCAGTTCCCTGGTTGTGAAATGTGTTACGCTGTTTTTCACATCATGTCTTTTTTCCCGTGGTGGGTGTTAGGGAAACAGCTCCGCTACGATGCAACTCATTAAAGCAGGTGATTTCAGCGCTTCTGGTGAAGCCTTTCGAAGTCGTTTGACGACAATTTGGTAGGCTTTACCCCAGATGTCTTTGTCAAGGTAACGTTACATATCTCTTGCCAAAATTTCGCTTTGCTTGCTTTGATAGCCTGGTTTAGGTTCTTTTTGGCCTGCTTGTACTCGCTCGAATGTAGATCTTGATTAGGGGAGCGTTTCACAGTTCTCGTTGCTAGGCAACGTAGCTTGTGATATTTTTTTCGAAGTTCTGCTATGTCTGGTGACCACCAGTACGCCGGCCTGTGAAAACCCCGGTTTTTCAGCCGAGGCATACAGGCATCGCACGGAGCAGCAATTGCTTTCATCGTATTTAGTACTGTTTTTGTAGTCTTGCTGTGGGTGTTTGGGATCGGGTTGTTTTGCAGACTAGACCACCTTTGTGTGAGGGATTTTCGCAGTGCCCCTACATCAAGCTTCCTGGCGTTCCACTTCCGCTTAGAAAGGTCAAGTTATGAAATCGGAGCTGATGCCAGTCCACCGTTGAATGTCACAAATTGGTGATCACTGCCACTGTTTTCATCGGATACAGTCCAGTCTTCGATCATGTTAGCAGTCCTTGGAGTCGCCAACGAAATGTCGAGGATGGATTCTTAGTACCCCGGTCTTCTGAAGGTCGTGATGCTCCCAGTATTTATCACTATGAGATCGAGTCTAGCCGCGACGTCAGCGACCTCGTTACATCTGATGTCGAAGAGACCAGCGCCCCATCTAGCCGATTTAGCGTTGAAGCTACCAGATACGATGATTTCACCATCGAACTTAGTGATCGCATCTTCTATATTTGCTAATTTCTGTTGGAACACACTAATCCTTTCGTTAGGTGAGAGATAAACGCTCATGAAGTAGATTGTGGGGGTTTGAATCCATCCGATCATTATACGGGCCTTCTCAAGGATCTTGATCGCGGTAGCCTCATCTATCTCACAGAAGGCTGCCTGATTTCCTCGTGGTGTAGGTTTTGTCAAATTCACACGTTTTATCTCCAGGCTGTCGATAAAGTCACGTTTGAGTGCTTCACAGACGTCGCTTTCGGTAAAGAGTCCATCCAAGTCATGGATCTCGATCGTTGTTTTTGATGTGAGCGTTCTGACTGTACTGATGTTAGCGGTTGCTTTTTTTATCGCAGCCGTGAAAACAGCCGTGTCTTCAGTCTTGCGACCCATTTCTAGGAGAACGCCCCTGCGCTTCGTTTGTTTGATAGACTTTATGTCTACTCCAGTCTCTATCGGGTTAACCTTGGCCTTGATTTCCTTGAGAAGGTCGGCGTACGTCGCCCTTTAGCTGGTTGGACAAGTACAGCCTTTGTTCTTTTCGTTTTTCCTCCTTGGTTTCTTTGAACCACCCTTACTTGGCTGGTTTTAGGCTTCAGTAGGTTTTGCCGCTGGCTTCTGCTTACTTTGCTTCTTTTTCTTTTGCTAAGTCATTTTGGTCCAGGTATCATCCCGGGCTATCTTTTACTATACTGGCTTGTCAATTGCTAAAAAAAGGCTGGGCATAGACAGCTGCCTCTTCTTATTGTTGTCCTTTCCTTGCTGTGGTGGTTTTTTAGGAGTGACCAAGAGTAGCTGTGGTTTTTTGGTCAGGCCCGGGGTTGTTTGGGTTGATGACGCTGTCATGCCTGAAGATTTGTTGGCCAGTCTATATGCCGTAGTGATGGAGGTAACCGATTTTCTGATCTCATGGTAGAGATTCTTCTTGTCTTTGATGAAGTCGGCTAACTCTTCGATCTTACTGCCAAGCCGCTTCAATGGCGACTGTTGTCCAGTGACGGTCGGTGCAGAGTTAATCCTTTCTCGGTAGGTTTGACTAGTGGCGGGAGCAAAAGGTCCTCCACTTTTTGAAGGAACTTTGAATAGCTGTCCATCTACTTCCATCTGGGTTGTCTTACTCCCTGTAGCACTAGACAGCAGAGCCATGTGGTCCACCCCGCTGTCCAAACAGTGGCTTGATGACAACAAGTTCAGGCCCGTTTGCACGCCTTCCTTCGCCGGCATTGAGGTATCCCTCCCGAAGCCGGCTGCCTGACACTAAACGTCTGTATGTATGCATGTATGAATGCGTGGGTGTGTGTGTGCCGTTCGTGTGTGTGTGTGCCGTTCGTGTGTGTGTGTGCCGTTCGTGTGTGTGTGTGTGTTTTTTTTTTTTTCAGAGGGGGGAATCCTTTTTGCGGATTCCAGGCATAGCTGTTTCGCCTGGATATGTGAAGACTCGACGCTGCGTCATACTAAAACTCGACGCTAACGCTCCTACTCACTAAACTCTAAACCCCTTTTCTTCTTTTCTCTAATCCCTCATGGAAACCGCCGTCAGGCATTGCTTCGTGAGGGGAGGAACTAGCTACTGCTCTTCCTTCTGGTAGCTAAGGTGTTAACTAACTTCCTTCTATCTTCTGATATTTGCTCTTCCTCTTTCGGTGGAACGCAAGTCTTTGAGGACTTCTGTTGCAAACGTGTTGGTAGCGTTCCAGGCAGCTTCTGATGATAACATTGCTTCCACTAGTGAATCTGGTTGCATTCTCTGGTTCAGGATCCTCTCCAACTCTTCACGCTGTGGATCGAAACGAGGACATACAAAGAAGACGTGCTCCGCATCTTCAGCAACTCCTGGGCAGGACGGGTACTCCGAAGAGTCATCGTGCTTAAAGCGGTGTAGATTAGGGTGTTTCAAAAAAAGACGAATTTTTTTTTTCTTTTGGTGTCTAAAAATTGATAGTATACCTAAAAACAAAAATTTTGGCGCCCATGTGAGCTCTTAATATCAATAGTAAGATTTGCCTGTATCCATTTCTTTATTTTCCATTTAAATAACACGGGAAAAATTTTTTTTAATTTTTTAATTTTTATTACTTTGGAACGGTTCATCGTAACAACAATCTGAAAAATGATATTAGTAGGAAATTTTACGCTCTACAAAAAACGTTTGAAGACCAAAGTTTCTCAGATTAACGGCTTCAAAGATATCCGCGGTCAAAGATAACACTAATAAAAAATTTCAAATATTTTCCAATAAAATTACAAAAAAAATATCACATGCTATATTTTTATTATTTTTTATGTTAAATTACTTCAATTCCGTTAACCTGAGACTGTAAACTTTTTACTAATAAATTCAATACTTAACTCACGAAATGCACTAATATATAAATATAAACGTTAAAAATGTCACATAAATGATTTTTTGGTCTTTCTTATAACAAATTTATTTTATATTTTATAAAATTTATAAATTTTTGTAAGAGGAAAATGTAAAGTTCCTTATTACACAAACTCACCAAACACTCATCATTGCATATTATTCAAAATAATATGAAAATTCTGTAAATACGTTAAATCAATTAAATCTACTATAAAACTTGATCAAATGATTTTTATTTGAAAAATATCAACAGAGCTTTATTTAGCTCTGTCGGTACAGAGTATTATACTCATTTAATTTGAGTGTTGTAGCTAATAAGCTCTGTGTTGGTAAGCCTGGTTGTTCGGTACTAACTTCATTTAGTTGCTTTGCTCTCAACGCTTTACTATATCTTCTCGTCATTGTCTTTGTTCATTGATACTGACTGTTTTTTCAATCCGTTATATTATTAATTTAATTAGTTAAAATATATTAGTTATAAATTTTGTGACCATAATGGTGAAAACAGTGTACTTGATTGGTGATGTGTTAAGTGAATTAGTTGGAAAAAAATTACCCTCTCTGAAAGAGGTTATGTCGCTTTTATTTTATTATCTTGATACGAAAAATTTTTCAGTTAAAGAAAGTATATCAATCACTATCGACAAAGTTTTTGAAATTTGGTGTGCGGCACAAATCCCGACAAGAGAGAAAAGATCTGCTTTTTTGAAACTAATCTCAAATCACAATCGATGGAAGAATTTACAAAAAAACCGTAAAATGAAAAAGTCAAAGTCTCAAAAAAAAAAGGAATCCGTTTTTCAGGATGAATTAAATAAACTATTTGATGTAGCTCATGCGGATGTTTTAAATATACTGGACAAAGAAAAAAGATTATTTTATTTGGGACAAAAATCTTCCAGTCGACGTGGTTTTATTTCATATAATTCTCAACCAATTTTAGAAGATGTCGAAGACATGGATGTTGATATCAGCAATTATGATAATAATAACAATAATAGTGATAATAATAGTGAAGAGAACATTGATAGCAATGATAAAAACTATAATAATAATGGTAATGATAGTAATAATAATGTCGGAGAGTTTGATAACGACAATGTCAACTATTATTGTGCAGTTGAGACTGATGATGTTGCTTATCATAAAATATCAAGTCATCCATCTCAATTATCCTAGAAATCTTTGGAAAGTAATACTTCTCGTATAATCTCTGATTATGAAGATGAAATACCAAAACAACAAGTTCCAAAAATTGATATAATGACACCAGAACTTGCTGCGGCTTTGGATAGAGCTAACGTGACTAGTAGGATGGCGACTTACATTATTGCTGCTTTATTATCTTGCTTGAACATTGATTGTGCAAGCGTAAACTTTAGTCATGTGACTATTCACCGAGCAAGGGAAAAATTCCGGAAAGAAGCGGCGTTAAATCTGAAGACTAATCTGGAAACTGACAATTATGTACTACATTTTGATGGAAAACTGTTATCAGATATTACAGGTACAGAACAAGTTGACCGGCTTCCGATTATTTTATCATCATCAGGTAAATTTCAACTGTTAGGAGTTCCTAAACTAGAATCTGGGACTGGACAAAACCAAGCTTCAGCTATTATTAAAACAGTAAAACAATGGGATATTAATACTGACAACATCAAAGCATTGTGTTCTGATACTACGGCGTCAAATACGGGTAAATAATTTATTAATAAAAAAAATATAACATGGTTGATTACCGTAATGTTTAAATGCTAAATCAAATCAGATTTTTAGTATTAACCATTAATTTCCAAGTTATGAGTTATTTTTTTTTTTCAAATTGAAAAAGTTTCTCCGTACTACTCTAAAAATCGATACTTCACTAGCAATTCTCATTTTATTTTTACAGGAATCAGAAATGGTGCGTGTGTATTAGTAGAAAAGGCTCTTAGTAGAAAACTGTTGTACTTGCCATGCCGACACCATATTTTTGAAATTGTTCTTCGAAGTGCATTTGAAGTATACTGGCCTGCTTCGTCTGGCCCAAACGTTCCAATTTATCAGAGATTTAAAAAGAAGTGGGATGAAATTGACCAATCAAACTTTACGGCTGGTGTTTGTGACAAAAAAGTTTTGGAAGTAATAACACCAATCAAAGATGAGATTTTGAAATTCGTTAATAATCAAATAGAAGTAAAATTTTTTAATCCAGCGCTGAAGAATTATTAACTGATGTTAAAGTGGAAAAGAAAAATGTATAAAGTTCAGTATAATTGAGGAGCTGATTTTCAAAAGGGTATCTTTTCATATTTTAAAATACCAGTTTTCTGAACTTTTGAATACTAATTACTTTGAGAATTATGAACATTTATAAATGAAAATCGAATTGCAGCTTCATAACCGATTGCACTTTATAGCTAAATTAAAAAAAGTTCAATACAAATATTTATAATTGAAGATAACTAGTTTTTTGTCTCGATTAATCAAAAATCAAAAGATACCCTTTTGAAAATAAGCTCCTCAATTATCAATTTTACTCTGATTAATTAACTTGCCGTCGTGATTAAAAATATTGAAAATCAGTTTCACATGACTGTTATACTTTCAATCATCTTTAACGATTAAAATTGCGTTTGTAAAATATTTTACAACTTTTACCTCACATCAGTTAATAATAATTAGTCTTCTCAACTTTGAAATTGCGATATAATCAATTTCATTTTGACTTATAACTTTTTCTGTAGATGGATCATTGTCGAGACGATTACCGTGAACTTCTGGAATTATCATTAATATTTTTGGGTACTACTACCACAAATATTACATTTAAGCATCCTGGAGCGGTCCATCATGCAAGGTGGATGGCTAAAGCAATATATAGTTTAAAAATTTTTTATTCAGAAATGAATTTCATCTTACTAAATCGGAAATAGATGGATTACGAGAACTTTGTTTATTTATCATAATATTCTATTTAAAAGCTTGGTTCACTGCGCCGTGTGCTATAACAGCACCTAATAATGATTTAACTTTGATTAAAGAATTAATTTCATATGAAAGATTTAATAATAGTCTTTCACAGACATGCTCACAAAAATTAGCTGATCACTTGTGGTATTTAAACAACGAGCTGTCTGTTTTATCTCTCTTTGATAAAAATGTTTCAGTTGGAACAAAAAAAAGAATAGTTCATGCTCTTAAAAACTGTAAAGCCAATGAAACTACAACAAATCGCTTTATAATAGATAAGAAAAATTTAGAGTCATTATTAAATAAAGATCTTAGTCAATTTATGTCTATGAGATCGATTAATATATTTGAATCGTTTGATTTGTCGTATGAGTTCATTGATGAGGATGTTACTTTATGGCCTCAGAATCCGAATTTCTTAGAAAACTTGGAGTATTTCGGGAAACTTCAAGTTGTGAATGATGTAGCAGAACGCGGCGTGGCATTGATAGAGCAGTATAATCGATGCTTAACGAAAGATGAAGAACAGCTTCAATATTTGTTGCAAGTAGTGACAGAACATAGAAAACAATATCCTAATTGCAATAAAAGTAATTTTATAAAACTGTAATATTTTCAAGTTGAAAAATTGTTGTAACAAGTTGTAAATATAGTTTTTTGTTATAAAAAATTAATTGTTTAATTAAATTTCTTAATATTTAGTAAAAAAAAAAATAAATTTGTTATAAAAGAGACCAAAAAATCATTTATAAGATATTTTTAACGTTTATATTTATATATTAGTGCATTTCGTGAGTTAAGTATTGAATTAATTAGTAAAAAAAAAAGTTTACAGTCTCAGGTTAACGGAATTGAAGTAATTTAACATAAAAAATAATAAAAATATAGCATATGATATTTTTTTTGTAGTTTTATTGGAAAATATTATAAATTTTTTATTAGTGTTATCTTTGACCGCGGATATCTTTGAAGCCGTTAATCTGAGGAACTTTGGTTTTCAGATGTTTTTTGTAGAGCGTAAAATTTCCTACAAATATCATTTTCCAGATTGTTGTTCCGATGAACCGTTCCAAAGTAATAAAAATTAAAAAATTAAAAAAAATTTTTCCCGTGTTATTTAAATGGAAAATAAAGAAATGGATACAGGCAAATCTTACTATTGATATTAAGAGCTCACATGGGCGCCAAAATTTTTGTTTTTAGGTATACTATCAATTTTTAGACACCAAAAGAAAAAAAAAAAAAATTCGTCTTTTTTTGAAACACCCTAGTGTAGATACTCTCGAAAACACCCGTGTCCCGACAACATCTGCGTAAGATAGTAATTGACCTCGCCGTGATTCCAGTTAAGCAAAATGTCGATCCGATGTATGAGGCGGTGCGTCCACCTACCCTTCTCTGCAGCATCCCATTGTAGTTGCCATCGGCCTATGCTGTTCTGCCGTTCTTCAATTTTAAGTTCTTCAGGGCTCAGTGCAGTTGACCTTTTTCGTTGGTGAAGGGCTCGTCTTCCCTCTGCTAGAACTCTAAGAGGTAGGGTTCCGGCAATGACGCACACTGCTTCTTCTGATATAGTGCGGAAGGCACTAGCTATTCGTAGGGCACTCAGTTGATATACTGGTCCAGCTTTTCTCCATGATTCCTAGGTTTCCAGTGCATCAGCCCAAATGGATATTCCGTAAGCGAGCACTGATGTGACTACTGATGACAATAGTAGCCTCCTGCTCTGCATTGGGCCTCCGATGTTAGGCATCAGCCGTGCGAGACTAGCCCTCACTACTGACGCTTTGGCACTGACGTGTTCCACCTGCTGCTTGAAGTTGAGTCGTGCATCCAGCATCACTCCCAGATAACAAATAAATGGTTGTGATGTGATTTCTACTGGTAATGAGCACTGCCTCGGTTTTATGCTTGGCTAGTTGCAAGTTCACCATGTCCATCCACAAATTGACTCGTCTGAATGTAATATTAAATGCCATTTCTATCTCTTCGAGGTGCTTTGTGACGATCACGCCAGCTATGTCATCCGCATATGCTACAAGTTTGACTCCCGTAGGCGATGCTATTCTCAGGAGGCCATCATACATGATGTTCCATAGCAGAGGACCTAAGACTGATCCCTGTGGCACTCTTTCGGTGATTTCGTACACTTCCGTACCGTTCTTCGTGTCATATTTCAGGACCCTATTCGTGAAGTAGCTCGCTACCATTCTGCGAAGGTATCCTGGTACGTTTTTTTCTTCTAGAGCCCGCATAACGCAGTCTCAGTTAGCGGAGTTAAAGGCATTCTTGATGTCCAGAGCAGCCACCAAGCAGTATTTCTTCATTCCACCCTTCCATCTCGTTCCGGCGATTGTATCCTTGGCTAAATCAACAACCAATTTGATCGCATCCAGAGTTGACCGTCCTTTTCGGAAACCAAACTGGTTCTCTGCCAGGAGTGGATCGACTACAGCCTCTGATGAATTATGCGCTCGAATATCTTGCCGGCCGTGTCTAACATGCAGAGTGGTCGGTAGGATGACGGTTCTTCCGGCGGCTTTTTCCCCTTCGGAAGTAGCACTAGCCGTTGCTGTTTCCACTTCTGGGGAAAAGTCCCTTCCTTCAGGCATGTATCGTAAGCGTCCAGGAATAATGTCGATGCTGCCTTAAGGATTGATTTCAGGGCAATATTAGGGATTTCGTCCAATCCCGGCGCCTTATTATTCCCTACTTGATTGCCTGCCTCTATCAACTCGTCCAACGTGATAGTTGGGATGTTTTCAAGGTTGAGCTGCTCCAACTTGTAGGTGAATACCGGCTGTTGGGGAAACAGCGCAGTAACAGTCTTCTCTAGGAGCTGTGGACACGTAGGTGATGGAATTGGCTGGCATTTCAGGTGGGTCATAACCACCTTATACGGTCTGCCCCATGGATCTTTCTCTTCTTCTGCGACCAGTTCAAGGCCTGATCAAGGCCCGAAGTGACTTTCTCCTCCACTGCTGCTGCAACTTACACGTCGGCAGAGCAAGCTCACATCAGCCGTGGCCCGCAACGTTGGAAATAATCGACACGGGTTCCGGACACTCCCAGTGAGTTACAGCAGGGAACGATCGTCTTGCTAGATCAGTAAGTGTGACCAACCCATTATACAGGGGAATTTTGTCCACGGGAGCGTATTTAATTTGGCTCCTACCCTCTGTACCTCATCAACTAAAAGACCTAGTGTCATCCAAGGACAGCGAGCGTTCTCCCATCCGCTACGGGAAGACGCGCCTGGTAGCAGTTTCTCCTCTGCCGCAGGTGTGTGTGTGTGTGTGTGTGTGTGTGTGTTTTTTTTTTTTTTTTTTATAGAGGAGGTAAAATACGTTTACGTATGCCAGGACTTGGTGTTGTTGTCAGGACTAGGTGTTGGTGCCTGGGTATGTCGGACTCAGAAGACAATATTATTTTGCAACAATACCGACTAAACATCCTCCTCTCTCGTTTCCCTATAGATGTTACAAGGAACTTCAATCCAGTCCATGTTGTGCCTCACGACACCTACTTCTTGTTATTACTGGTTTCTAATCCCTTTCTGCGATTTTTTCTTTCAAGAGACGCTGCGCGTAGGCTACTACAGCTGTCCAGTTTTCTTCTTTTTCGATCATGCAGGTTACCAAGCTCTCAGGGGAGAGCGCGGTGCCCATTGTTTCTTCGGTGCAGATTCTATCATCCTTCCATCGATCACACTCGAAAAACGTGTGCTCGGCGTTGTCAATTTTGTCTAGACAGTATTTGCACGTTGGTGTGCTGTGCAAACCCATTTTGAATAGATAGGCATTTAACTGCCCATGTCCCGTCAGTAGCTGGGTCAGAAAGAAGTCCATGTTCCCGTGCTTCCGAGAAAGCCAGACGTTGATGTTTGGGATCAGTCGCGCTGTCCATCTGCCTGTCTCTCCCGACGTCCATCGGTCCTGGCACTCTTGCTACGTTTCCATTTTTATCCTCGTTCTTGCCTCCTTCATGTTTTCGCCACCGATTTTAGCGTCGTAGAGTCTTGCTCTCTCGAACGCTAATAGGTCGATGGGCGCAGCTTCCGCAATGACCAATACAGCCGCTTCGGAAACCGCTTCGAAACTCTGAGAGCGCCTCGCTGCTGCACTGCTGCCATTTTCCGCCGATAGGTTTTCTGCTTTAATATATCTGCCCATATTTCCGCTCTATAAAGCAGTACCGAATGGACTGCTTCCAGAAGGACTCTTCTCTTTTTGGTTTTTGGTCCCATAGTATTCGTCATAATTCTTGCTAGGCTAGACACCGTCTTGCTGGCTTTCTGGCATGCACTATCGAGGTGTTCGCGGGAAGATAGTTTCTCGTCTATCATTACCCCCAGATAGCGCAGGGCCCTTGTTGACGTTAGCGTTATTCCTCCCATGTCCACAGCAAATGGTTTTGGGAACCATTTTTGGCGAGTCAGAACGACCATCTCGGTTTTGTGTTTTGCGAGTTTCAGGTGGTGTTTATCGAGCCAAGTCTCGACAGCATCAATGGTTTCCCGAACGAGTAGTTCAGCCTCCTCTACGCTATCTACTATTATCGTGGCCGCGACGTCGTCTGCAAAGCCCGTTAGCTCCACTTGCTTTGGCAACGGGATTTCCAGAAGCTCGTCGTAGTCCGCGTTCCATAGATCGGGCCCCATTATTGAGCCTTGCGGCACGCCAGCCGTTATGGCGTATTCTTGTGGACCTTCCGTGGTTTCTGCTATCAGCTTTCTCTCGTCAAGGTAGTTGTCGACTAGTGCCAGATTCTCCGGCTCCACGTCAAATTTGTGCTCCAGGGCGTCCAAAATATCTCTCCAATTTGCGCTGTTAAAGGCATTTCTAATGTCTAGCGTGAGGACAAGACACACCTTGCAGGCTTTAAGGCTACCAGTCCAACCGTGCCGACTGTTGAACGTCCTTTCCGGAAGCCGTGTTGGTTTGCGGCAAAACCTCCAGCACGGTCTATGTCGTTGCGAAGTCTCCCTTGTATGAGCTTCTCGAGCAGTTTTCCAGCAATGTCCAGCATACAGAGTGGTCTAAACGACGAAGGTGTTATGGGGGTTCCCTTACCTTTGTCTAAAAGAACCAATCTCTGCCGTTTCCAGACCACGGGAAACGTGCCAGTTGCCAAGCATGCGTTGTAGGTGTTCAGGAGTATGTCTGGGTATTCCAGGGCTACAGTTTTGATCACCGATGCCGGGATGCCATCAGGTCCAGGTGCCTTTCCTGTTTTGAGTGACTTGGCCGCGTCTTGTAATTCCTTAGTTGTGAAAGGTGTTACTTCGCTGTTCTTAGTGTAGTGTTTCTTCTCCCGCGGTGGGTGTTTGGGGAAAAGCTCCGTTACAATGCTCTCCATCAAGGCAGGAGACTTCGGTGCTTCTGGTAAAGCCTTTCCAAGTCGTTTGGCAACAATTTGGTAGGCTTTACCCCAGAGGTCATTGTCGAGATCGCTGCAGATCTCTTTCCACAGTTTCGCTTTACTTGCTTTAATGGCTCGGTTTAGCGTCTTTTTGGCCTGCTTGTACTCTTTTGAATACAAGTCCTGGCTTGGGGAGCGTTTCGTAGCTCTCGTTGCTCGGCGACGTAGCTGATTGCATATTTTGCGAAGTTCTGCTATGTCTGCTGACCACCAGTACGCCGGCCTGTGGAAGCTCTGGTTTTTCAGCCGCGGCATAGAGGCGTCACATGCGGCAGTAATTTCCTTCATCGTGTTTAGCACTGCCTTTTCCGTCTCACTGCAGGTATCCGGTGTCGGGTTGTTCTGGAGGATAGACCAGCTTCGTGCGAGTGAAGCTTGCAATGCCTCTGGATCAAGCCTTTTGGCACTTCCGCTTAGAAACGTCGCGTTGTGAAACCGGAGCAAATGCCAATCCAACGCTGAATGTCACAAACTGGTGATCACTGCCACTGTATTCTTCGGATACTGTCCAGTCTTCAATCATGTTGGCAGTCCTTGGAGTCGCCAATGAGATGTCGAGGATGGATTCTTGGTACCCTGGTCTTCTAAAGGTCGTGGTGCTCCCGGTGTTCAGCACTATAAGGTCGAGTTTAACTACGACGTCAGCGACCTCGTTTCCTCTGGTGTCGGAGAAAGCAGCGCCCCATTCAACACACTAATCCCCTCGTTAGGTGAGAGATAGACGCTCATCAAGTAGGTTGTGGGGGTTTGAATCCAGACAAAACCTGCTCCACCTCCGCTGTTGTTGACGGTAACGTTCTTTGTGTTCACAATCCAAATTGCTGCCGTGCCCGTTTCGTCTGCGAACCATGTCTTACCTTCGATGTTTAGATATTGCTCGCAGATAAATCAGACGTCAATTTTATCATCGAAAACACGCTGGCGCAGCAGGTTTTGCGCCAAGGCGCACCTATTCAGGTTGCCTTGTAGTATGCGTGTCATTTCTGACCTTTCGTGGCTTCTGCAAGTGCTTTGCGGAATGCCTTACACGCTCCAGTGCCAGAAATATGGCATAGACTATCCTGGACATCTTTGTCCGAAGCACAAAGGAAGCATTTTAACTTCTCCGTGCAGTTTACGGCCTTGTGGTTCTCTCCGCCACATTTGTAGCAGCACCTGCTTCTGTCTGGTCCCGCACACTGACGTGTTTGGTGTCCATAACCAAGACATTTAAAACAACGTGTTACTTTTACTACTGGGCGTATACGACTGTTCACCAAACCGATCCGTATACGGGCCTTGTCAAGGGCCTTAATCGTACTGGGCTCGTCTAGTTCGCAGAAGGCTGCCCGATTACCTCATGGTGTGGGTTTTGTCAAATTTACCCGTTTGACCTCCAGGTTGTCAGTGAATTCACGTTTGAGTGCTTCACGGACTTTGCTCTCGGTAGAGATTTCATCTAAGTCGAGGATTTCGATCGATGTTGTTGGTGTTAGCATCTTGACTGTGCCGATGTTTGCAGTGGCTGCCCTTACTGCATCGGTGAATGCCTTGCTGTCTTCGGTCTTTCGAGCCATTTCAAGGAGAACGCCTCCGTGTTCCGTCTTTTTAATAGACCTTATGTCTACGCCCGTCTCGACAGGGCTTACCTTGGCCTTGATTTCCTTGAAGAGATCGGCGTATGTTCGCCCTTCAGCTGGTTGGACTAGGACAGCTTTAGTTCTTGTCTTCTTCCTCCTTGGTTTCTTGGAGCCACCGCTGTTTGGCTGGTCTTGGGCTGTAGCAACTTGAGTCACTGGCTCCTGTTCTTTCTTTTTCTTGTTTTGCCGAGTCACTTTGGTCCAGGTATCATCCCGGGCTGTCTTTTTCTGTGCTGGCTTGTCAATATCTGAGGAAAGGCTGGGCGTGGACAGCGGCCTCTTCTTGTTGCCATCTCCTTGCTGTGGTAATTTCTTAGGAGTGGTCAGAGGTGGCTGTGATTTTTTGTTCAGACTCGGAGATGTTTGAGTCGTTGACGCCGACTTCGTTGGTGATTTGTTGGCCAGCCTTTATGCCGTACTAATAGACGAAACCAATTTTCTGATCTCATGGTGGAGATTCTTTTTGTCTTTTATGAAGTCGGCTAACTCATCAATCTTGTTGCCGAGCCTCTCCATTGGTGACTGTTGGCCGGTGACGGTCGGTAGAGAGTTCATTCTTCCTCGGTGGGTTTGATTAGTGGCAGGAGCAAAAGGTCCTCCACTTTTTGAAGGAATGTTGCTCAGCTGTCCGTTCTCTACCATCTGGGCTGATTTCGTACTCCCTGTAACCTTGCTAGCATTGCTAGACAGCAGAGCCATGGGGTCTACTCCACTGTTCAAACGGTCGCTTGATAACGACGAGTTTAGGCCTGTTTGCACGCCTTCCCTCGCCGGCACTGAGGTATCCATCCTCTGTACTGTAAACGATGTTTGAAAATTTTCTGACATTTCCATATCATCTTTTGCTAGGTTTTGGTCCACCCCGAGTATTCTATTTCCTCGGTACCCGACGCATCTGACGTGCAGATATGCCGGGCACTACCCTATCCGCCACCTGAGGAGGCGCCCGATGCGGGACCCAGCAAGCCCGACACGAGGTGTGTGTGTGTGTGTGAGTATGTAAACCTCTTATAACTTTTGAACAGTTGAACCGACATTATCGCGGTTGCAGCTATTCGAAGGAGTTTGGCCAAACTTATATTTCCTTTCAATTCGAACCGATTCGGACCGATAGATTTTGATAAATTTTGAGAAATCTCAAAAAAATAAGGAGAAAAATTTTTTCAAAAGTGGATTGTTTGGAATAACTTTCAAACGGCTTAACCGATCGATTCCAAAAACTAATCAGCTCTGAACCTTGAAAAACCACGTCAATCGCCACCAATCTGGTCAAAATCGGTTGATTCGTTCGAGAGATATCGTAAACGAAAGAAAATTGAAAAAAGGGTTTTTTCAGAGTTACCTCGCAATTTCTAGTTTGACCAATGAAAACTCAAAAATTCTTAATGGGGCTCAAAAAACTACGTAGCATGCCGTTAATCGCATGTGTTATGTCCACCCGCATTTTTTCTTTTAATTTAAATCACCCGCGCAGATGGAAAACTTCTCCATGCGCGAAAGCCACAATAAAATGTAAGCTACGTGACTGCTGGTTGACATAGCGGGGACTTCTGCAATCTCAGCAGCGCAAGTTTTTAAAAAGGCGATCAACAGCCAAATCCAGGTCTTAGTTGGTTAATTCGACTTCCGCGTTTAACTGACGGGCCCGTGCCTTGTAGAGTCCTTTGCTTTAATTTGCTCCGCACTTAAAGGAAGTTTGGACGCGGTTTCAACCGGCAGGCCACGTATTAGTTTTAAGTGTAAACCAGGTCTTTGAGCAGTTAATTCGACTTCCGCGTTTAACTGACGGGCCCGTGCCTTGTAGAGTCCTTTGCTTTAATTTGCTCCGCACTTAAAGGAAGTTTGGACGCGGTTTCAACCGGCAGGCCACGTATTAGTTTTAAGTGTAAACCAGGTCTTAGTTGGTTGATTCGACTTCCGCGTTTAACTGACGGGCCCGTGCCTTGTAGAGTCCTTTGCTTTAATTTGCTCCGCACTTAAAGGAAGTTTGGACGCGGTTTCAACCGGCAGGCCACGTATTAGTTATTAGTATCTACTAGTCGGGTTTCTCAAAGTTCTAATTTGCCCTGCACTTAGGCGAGGACTCGATAAATAGATAAAACCTAGAAAGTCAAATCCCAAAGTCTTAATTTGCCCTGCACTTAGGCGGGATTTTGACGAGTAAGAAAATCTAGAGAACCGGATTCTCAAGGTTCTAATTTGCTCTGCACTTAGGCAAGAGTTCGGTCAATAAGTAATTTAAGATCTTTCTGAAGCTAAATTTGCGCACTTTACCCTACGGGGGACTGGAGGACGTTAGCTCAAATAAAATTCATTAATAATAATTTCGATCTAATAAAAATTGTGAAAGTGTAGAAGTTTGGTGTTTAATTAAAGAAATCTTGAAAAGTGAAAGCTGTTCCAAATAAATTCATTTCATAAATATAAGAAGCCCTTAAGATAAGCAGCCCAAATCCATCCACATCCATCCGCTGCAAACACCAACAAAGGGTCCAATCTAGGAAAAGGCACTACGATCAGCCCCGGAATCACGGATCCGATCCTAAGAAATAGTTCAACAAGTAGTAAGTACACCTACTCTTTATAAAAATCCGTGCCAGTCTCAAACGAAGGCGTGGTAAATTCGTACTTCGAAAACGTCCCACATAAATAATTAAAACAACGGAATTAAAACCTCCGTTGCGTATTCTTTAAACTGTTTGTCCAAACCTCCACCGTTTACGCTACCGCTCTAAAAACGCCCTTGGACATAACATAAAGAACACTGGTGGCAGCGGTGGGATTCGAATACGAAATTATTTAACTTTCGTTTGAGAAAATTTATAATCTCTAAATATTTTCTATTTTTCTTTTCAAATCTGTCCTTTTAAAATCAAGTATATCCTACTGTTCAGAAGTAAATTCAAGTTTATTTCTATTTAATTTTGATATCTTTAAAAATTTCTTGAAAAATTAATTTTAAATTTTATTTTAAAGTTCTGCAAATTTTTATAATTTTTTTCTTGTATATTATTAACTATCCATAAATTTTTCTCTTGAAAATTTTGTTGTTATTTCCATTTTTTTTTTTATTTTTATTATTATTATTGAAATCGATTTAAATTCCATTGGTTAAATAAAATTCGAGTTTAATTTGTATAATTTTGTTAATTTCAAAACCTTTCTTATTAGCCAAATTTATTAAATTATAAAAAAATTTTTTTTTAAAAACTATAAAATTCTTTGTTTTATTTTGAATAAAATATTAACTCCAGAAATTTTAGAATCGTTGTTCAAAATTTTTTTTTGATCTATATTAAATCGCTCCCATAAATTGCAAAAGAATTTCTTTCGTCATAAATTTTTGTTTAAAGGGAGTTATTTCGTCATTTTGCAATATTAAAATTTTTTTTTTTCATCATCGGTTTTCGACCTCATATAGGTTTTAACCTTTTGGTATACTCTACTCATCGCAACCTAATATTGCGATAAAGAATTCGCTGACATTTCTTTATTCGAGGTTGTTGCCTCACGCGTACTCGCACCTACATTCTTGTCAGCAAAAATATTCTTCTTCCGCATTAAGAAATCTTATACATTTTATTTTTGCTAATTAAGCAGTATCACTGGTAACCTAGTTACCTAGTTACCTAAATTTATAAATAATTTATTTTCGAAATTTTTTTTTATATACGCATACATAAGTCTCTCCTGAGATTTTTGCTGACTCGAAATATTAAATTCTCGGTAATTGTGTACATATCTATATATAATTTTTTTTTGCATAATATATTAATCATTACAATTTAATTATTATAAATTTGTTCTTTTTCTCACTCTTATAGTAAATTTTTGTGCATCTTATATAAATTTTTTTTTTGATTCTTAAATTTCGTTTCCCGTCACGTATAATTTTAATAAGGATTTGTTAATCCTCAGGTATTACAAAAAGTTCTTCTCCTGCTAAATTATATTCTTGCGAAAATTTTTTTTTTGGGGTATATTCTTTAAGTCTCGTAAAATAAAATTAATAACAAAATTTTATTCGACTGCTGATTGTCAATTTCCGTTATTGACATCTAAAATTTCATACATTTCTTCCTGCATTTAGAAATTTAGGTTTTTACACTTTTCAATCTCTATCGGGCCCGTAATAAATTACGTGCCGTCGAAAATTATTTTTTTTTATCGAGATTTAACCCGGAATAAAAATCCATCCCGCATAAGATCACCCGAAACCGAATCGGCCGACCCAAATAACACTCTTATCGAATCGGAAGGGAGACGATCGAGCGAAAAATCATCAAATGGGGTTATATTAACAAATTCTCAAAATAATAATAATAAAAATAAATCACGCAATAATTCGGAAAACTCTAGCGATCCGGATAAATCTGACGATAGACCGACTACAAGCGGGAATAAAACCGTGGGGGATGATGTAGGGAACATGTAGGGTGGCGGAGGATCTTCTCGCCGAAAGACATCATCGGCCAAAATTGTCGTCACCCTCGAGTTCCGATGAAAATATACCGCCGAAGGGTCCCGACGGAAATGTACATATATTAACTATACAAGATAATTTTTCTAAAGCAGCCGCGGCAGTTCCTCTCCCCGATATCAGAGCAGTCACTGTTGCGGATGCTTTATTAAATCATTATATTGCTCTTTACGGGTGCCCCCGCGTAATTCTATCAGACAAGGGCACCTCATTTACCAGTAAATTAATACAACAACTCGCTAGAGCATTAAAAATTCAAAGAATAACAACTTCCTCTTATTATCCTCAATCGAACGGATCTTTAGAGAGATCTCATCAGCCCTTAGTCGACTACCTCAGGGCCTATGTAGATAAATTTAATAACTGGGATCGGTATATCCCAATGGCAATGCTAAATTATAATACAACCGTTCATACAGCCACGAAATTTACACCTTACGAAATTTTGTACGAAAGAAAAGCTCGTAGCCCAACCCAATTCCCGGATTTCAGTAAAATCGAATCGTATAACGATTATTTGGCAGATTTAATTAGTCGAATATCCGAAATTCAAAGAATATCCGCAGAAAATTTAACTAGAGCAAAACACGAATCAAAAGTACGATTCGACAAACATATTCATCCGGCAAAATTTAAAGTAGGAGATCTCGTGTACATGTTGAAAGAGCCAAAAAAAAAAAAAAAAAAAATAAATTAGACCTTTATTATATCGGACCGTACAAAATAGCTGAAATAAACGAAATGGGAAACCTAATTATCGAAAAAGAAAACGGGAAACGAAAATTACTTCACCCGAATAAGGCTAAACCAGCTAGCCGCGAAAAATTTGACTAAAAAGAATCTAAGTCGTTTGTTTCAGATAAAAGTAATAAAAGTAAAAATCAATCCATCATGAATACTGCGCTACCTCTCCTCCTGGGGCTTGTATACCTAGCATGGAGCGCCGGAGAAACGAGAATAAAACCAATGGAGGCAAACCCAGGCCTACTCTACGATCCATTCAAAAAAAAAAATACACCTGATCCTCGAAGAATGGCAACTCATTAGTTCAATCAACATCGAAAAATTGGTGAACCTGTACCCACACTCGAATCAAAGTCTATGCGAAGCCTATGGAATATGCTCAGTAAAATTCAACCATTCAATCTGCACATCATATTTGAGGGTCAACAGCCATCGAGAAATACAAGCAGAAATCCAACAAGCTCAACATCAACTGAGACAACCCCTCGAAGATCTACGACTAGAAGAATTCGACCCACGAAACCGCACCAAGAGAGCTCCTTGATTCGGCTTCGTAGGCACAATTACACGAGAACTGTTCGGAACCATAGAAACATTAAACCTTAATCGAGCTACGATCATCGATAAATTCGATCCATGAGGCCAAGGGCTAGAAGAAAATAAAGAAAAATGTCACTAATAGCCCTACACCACCAAAAAGAAGTAACCAATAGTAAATGAAGAACAGGGGGACGACGAAATCTTCCTACGAGTCCCTACACCAGGATCAACTACGAGTAATCCGACTTCAGACATTGGCCAAGAGGGGGACGACGAAGCAGAAGTCAACGAACCACTTCCAACAAGAACTGACACCGACAACGAGAAGAAATCCTCCATGGCAACAACAGTAACAACCAAAGAAGCTCCTGAGACCATCAAGACACCAAAGAAGTCAAAAACATTCCGACTGAAAGACTACAAATCACCGACTTAGACAACAATCCCGACATCAACATCGTAGAACTTAAGGTCATTTATAAAATTTTTTTTACAAACTGATGGCTCCTTTGCGGAAAAGTAAGAAAATAATTTAAAATGATAACAAATTTTTTTTCTCTCTTATTAAGAAATTTCGTTTTAACAAAAATAAAAAAAAAAATTGCCAAAAACGAGCCAACAGTTTGTATAAACAGTTTAATTCAAGGAACCTAATTGAATTTTTTAAATATCTTCATATATTAGTAGATAGTATAATGAAAACCAGTAAATTTATCTAAATTCTGAAAAAGTTTTGCTGCTTTATGACTCACAAGACCGAAAATAAGATTTATCTTCGGCCTTGAGGGGACGAGTGGAACAGCGCAAAATTCTGATTAAAATTTTTTTTTCCTTTATACAAAATTACTATTCAAAAAAAAAAAAATAAAATAGAAAATTTTTTTTATTTTACTTTTCCATTATACTATCACTATACTTACATATTACTTGATATTATATCACTATACTATCACTATACTTACATATGATGTATTACCACATATTATGAATCACAAAAATTTTATTAACATATATTAAACAAAATTTTTTCTTTACATATAATTATTATACTTTATAAATAATAACTAAAAGAAAATCGAGCTAACGTCACTCATATAAATTTTTCAAAAATTAAGAAATCAAAAAAAAAAAAAATTTTTTTTTTCAAAACGATTATTTCAAACGTCTAATATTCAACAAGAATAAATATAAGTTATTAAGAGGACAGGGATAGTCATCTAATGGCAATTATAATAGAGCCGCTGCACATGTACTCACATATACCCATTGATCGAGCTATATAAACTCTTATAGAATTTCCTTTTCCTCTAAAATAAGCTTTTATTCTTTTGTTTTTTTTCCTTTCTTTTTTTTTCCAACTTATTTTCTAAATTCTAATTAATTATTTATTTATAAAAAAAATTTTTTTTTCCCTTTCTCTTACTCTTTATCATTACAACTACCTGAATTATCATGGTATAGGAGAGAAAGCATAGGCATTATAAAAAAAAAAAAAAAAAAAAAAAAAAAATTTAAAACCAAATTTTTCTTTCTTTTTATATTTATTTAAAATAAAATAAAAAGAGGAAGACAGAAGGAAAATTTTTCTAATATTTATATATATATATATATATATATGTTCACTTATACATATAACGCAGAAGCAGAATGATCTGCTATTTAATCTCCATTGTCAGCCACCCGATATCATCTGATACGCCTAAAAGGAATAACAGATAAATTAATCTCTTGGCAAGAGATGAAACGATTGGAATATACTTGTTATGTTACAAATTTTGTTAACCTTCTCTCCACAAATGGCAAGGGCCATCTAGTACCAGGTACCGTAGTTTTCGAAATTTTTTTTTTCAACAGTATACATCTCTTCTTCTTTTCTCTCTTTAACAAATCTCTTAAATACAATGCTACCTCGATCACTGCTGAGACAATAGTGATACTTGACACGGCTTCACGAAATCAAGAACCGAGGACGATTAACCATCCGTCAGCATATAATACAGCGCGAAATAAAAATACAAATTTAAGTTTGAATATTCGCGCCAGATGACTTTCTTTATTATTCTTTTAGTATGTTAAGAATATTTTTATCAAAAGATTGTAAGTGGCTCTCGCTTATGGTGAAGGTGGCCATAGGAAAACCGAAAGACTATACTAGCCTCTCGCTTTTCCGGGGGAATGTTATGTCCACCCGCATTTTTTTCTTTTAATTTAAATCACCCGCGCAGATGGAAAACTTCTCCATGCGCGAAAGCCACAATAAAATGTAAGCTACGTGACTGCTGGTTGACATAGCGGGGACTTCTGCAATCTCAGCAGCGCAAGTTTTTAAAAAGGCGATCAACAGCCAAATCCAGGTCTTAGTTGGTTAATTCGACTTCCGCGTTTAACTGACGGGCCCGTGCCTTGTAGAGTCCTTTGCTTTAATTTGCTCCGCACTTAAAGGAAGTTTGGACGCGGTTTCAACCGGCAGGCCACGTATTAGTTTTAAGTGTAAACCAGGTCTTTGAGCAGTTAATTCGACTTCCGCGTTTAACTGACGGGCCCGTGCCTTGTAGAGTCCTTTGCTTTAATTTGCTCCGCACTTAAAGGAAGTTTGGACGCGGTTTCAACCGGCAGGCCACGTATTAGTTTTAAGTGTAAACCAGGTCTTAGTTGGTTAATTCGACTTCCGCGTTTAACTGACGGGCCCGTGCCTTGTAGAGTCCTTTGCTTTAATTTGCTCCGCACTTAAAGGAAGTTTGGACGCGGTTTCAACCGGCAGGCCACGTATTAGTTATTAGTATCTACTAGTCGGGTTTCTCAAAGTTCTAATTTGCCCTGCACTTAGGCGAGGACTCGATAAATAGATAAAACCTAGAAAGTCAAATCCCAAAGTCTTAATTTGCCCTGCACTTAGGCGGGATTTTGACAAGTAAGAAAATCTAGAGAACCGGATTCTCAAGGTTCTAATTTGCTCTGCACTTAGGCGAGAGTTCGGTCAATAAGTATAAAATCATTTATTATAATATCTTTTAAAGCTAAATTTGCGCACTTTACCCTACGGGGGACTGGAGGACGTTAGCTCAAATAAAATTCATTAATAATAATTTCGATCTAATAAAAATTGTGAAAGTGTAGAAGTTTGGTGTTTAATTAAAGAAATCTTGAAAAGTGAAAGCTGTTCCAAATAAATTCATTTCATAAATATAAGAAGCCCTTAAGATAAGCAGCCCAAATCCATCCACATCCATCCGCTGCAAACACCAACAAAGGGTCCAATCTAGGAAAAGGCACTACGATCAGCCCCGGAATCACGGATCCGATCCTAAGAAATAGTTCAACAAGTAGTAAGTACACCTACTCTTTATAAAAATCCGTGCCAGTCTCAAACGAAGGCGTGGTAAATTCGTACTTCGAAAACGTCCCACATAAATAATTAAAACAACGGAATTAAAACCTCCGTTGCGTATTCTTTAAACTGTTTGTCCAAACCTCCACCGTTTACGCTACCGCTCTAAAAACGCCCTTGGACATAACACATGCAAATCGATTCATTCTTTCGAAAGTTATTGCGGTTGAAAATTAAAAAAATAGTGTTCTATGAAACTTCTATCAGACATTTGAGCTCAGAGAGCCCAAAAGCATGGAAAAGGTTTCTTTTTGGGCTTAGAAAGCGCAAAACACTACATAGATTGTATTTTTGAGCCCGAAGAGCCTATAAACTTCGTAGGTACAATTTTAAGCGCCCAGGTATTAACGGAATTAGCGGAAAGTTGCAGGAATGGCCTTCACGGTCAACCGTTTTCCTAATTTTTAACTTCCTGCTAAGAAAATCGAAGATTTTTAAAAATCGGGAAGTGATTGTTTTCACCCTGTTTTGCAAAAATCGAGTTTTCATCAGATCTCGACGTTTGAAGGTCATAGGAAGCTTCCCTGACTACTCCCGCGAAGCTGTCACTGTGTGTGTGTGTGTGTGTGTGTGTGTGTGTGTGTGTGTGTGTGTGTGTGTGTGTGTGTGAAAGTATGTGAACCGCTTATAACTTTTGAACGGCTCATCCGATTTTATCGCGATTGGTGCCATTTGAAAGGGCTTTGCCAAACTTAAATTTTGAGTATAATTTGGACCGATTCCAATCAGTAGAATTTGAAGAATTTTAAAAAAACTAAGAAAAAAAATTTTTTCAAATGTGGTTTTCTTTAGATAACTTTTAAACGGCTCCATCGATCGACTCCAAAAACAAATCAGCTCTAGACAATATGAAACTACGTCGATTGCCATTAAACTGGTCAAAATCGGTTGATTCGTTAGAGAGATATCGTCAACGAAAGAAAACCGAAAAAAGTGTTTTTTCGGGATTACTTCGAAATTTTTGGTTCGATCAATTTAAACCTGAAAATTCTTTATGAGACTAATAAAACTGCGTCGAATGCCGCCAACCGCGTGAAAATCGGTTGATCCATTCAAAAGTTATTGCGGTTTAAAAATTCCAAAAGTAGTGTTCTATGAAACTTGTATCAGACTTTTGAGCTCGAAGAGCTCAAATGTATAGAAATACTATCTCTTTGAGCTCAGCAAGCTCAAAATATCACATAAATTATATTTTGAGCTCAAAAATCTCAAAAACGTCATAAGTACAATTTAAGCGCCCAGGTATGAAATTAGCGGGAAGTTGCAGGGATGGCCTTCAGGCTGAACCGTTTTACGAATTTTTTTATTTTATTTTCTTTTTCATTTCAACTTTCGCCCGATATTTTAAATCGATCGTGCACACTGAGTAAGTGCAAAGTATATCTCAAGCTATTAAAAAAAAAACTTATCGGATTCGTGAATTTTTTCGCAAGTTATCGTGTTTCAAACGGAAAATGTCCTGATTGACAGGAATTTCCTTTGAACTATTTTGATATTTTTTCCTGGTTCTACACTTCTCACAAAAATTAAGGGAGCAAGAAAAAAATCGAAATTTTTGGGGGATTTTTAACATGCTGTATCTTATACAAAAATGCTGATACAGCGAAAAAAAAGCAAATTGTAGCTCTAACTGGCTAGTTTTCGAATCTGAGTTTGAAATTTTTTTTTGGAAATTTTTTTCGAGTAATTGTAAGAAAACCACCGGAAAAAAAAAATTAAGATAACGATTGACTTTAAAGGCCATCCCTGCAACTTTTTGCTAATTCCGATAATACCTGGCCGCTTTTTTTGAGCCTTCGAGCTCAAAAATACAATCTGTGTGTTGTTTTGAGCTCTCGGAGCTCAAAAAGATATCTTTTCTCTGCTTTTGAGCTCTTTGAGCTGATAGAAGTTTCATAGAACACTATTTTTTGAATTTCATACTGCAATAACTTTTGAATGAATGAACCGATTTCTACGTGGTTGGTGGCATTATACGCAGTTTTTCAAGCCTCATTAGGAATTTTTAAGTTTTAATTAGTTAAACTATAAATTTTGGAGTAACTTTAAAAAAACACTTTTTTCGGTTTTCTATCGTTCACGATATCTCTCGAACGAATCGACCGATTTTGACCGGATTGGCGGCGATTGACGTGATTTTTTAAGGTTGAGAGCTGATTAGTTTTCAGAATCGATCGGTAGAGCCGTTTAAAAGTTATCCCAAAAAACCCACTTCTAAAAAAATTTTCTATCCCATTTTTTTGAGATTTCTCTAAATCTTCCAAAATCTACGATTCCAAATCGGTTCAAATTAACAAGAAATCTCAGTTTGGCGAAGTCCTTTCGAATGGCACCAACCGCGATCAAATTGGTCCAACCGTTCAAAAGTTACAAGAGGTTTACACACACACACACAGCCGCACGGACACCATCGTGAGATGAGTCAGGGAAGCTCCTGTGACCTTAACCCTAGACTGGTCACCCGTATAAACATATATATTTTTAAACTATAGATAGCTTTTGATAGCCAACGAGCATGGTGCATAGCACCAGGAGCTCTAAATTTTATACCTTTGTTTGGTACACCTCCTAAAAAAATGTAGCTCAACGTCAAAAGTTCATGATAGTCATCTCTTGAAGTTCGATTCTGTAAAAAATGAAATGTAGTTAATATTAAAATATGAAAATTGTTTACTCAGTGAGAGAAACAAAGCACAGCTTAGCAATAATTTTTTCCATTAGTAAAAAACTGTACAATATTTATACCTGTAGATGATCTTCGATGAATGGTAGTAGAGTATTTTTTTTTCGTCCAGGATATCTTTAATTAGAACATCTTCAGTACCGATGTCATATTTTAACTTGTCTATTTAACAAAAATAAAATTCTAAACTTTTTTAATATTCTAAGGATATGACGACAGAATTTACTAAAAATTGCAAAAATGAAAGTCAAAAAGTGTGAAATTTAATATGAAAATAGCATAAATTCATTATTATGAATGCAGAAATGACAATTCAATCATCAGTGTGAATAGAATTCTATACTTACTAAATTCAATGTTGTTATTTTCATCTTGTATTTCATCCTGTATATCTGATTGATCAGAAAGTACTATTGCATTTTCGTTTAACTTAGATATTAATGGTAAACATTTATTGCCATCATTTTGTCGACATTCTTCTAAAAATAATTGTAAATCACTTGGAAGATTTTCAACTTCACTATTATCAGCAATATCGAATAATTTGTTCAATTGATTAACGAAATTTTCCACTTTGTGTTTTTGATTGTCTGAGAGATTGTTAAGAGATTTTCGTTTCTTAATGTCTTTGTAATCGTCATAAAACTTTTCAAATTTCTGAATACTATTTCGTTTCAGTGTCGTGGGAATTTCAATTTTATCCCACATAGCCTCTAATTCATCGATAGCTTCGGTAGTACTGATACGTATAGTCAATTTTAACGTTAAATGTTTATACATAAATAAATTAATAACGTCACGATAAGTAGCTAATTTATAACAATTAAATTCTTTAATTTGAAAGCTAACTAAATAGTTATATGTCCTATTACCAATTACTTTAGTCATAATGAACAATAGTTAGATTAGAAAGTTAATGAAATGTAATCAAATAAATACTGAAGAATATCAAGAACTAATTTAAATACGATATATACCATTAAACACAAGTGACAGCAAAAAATTGATATTAGAATAGTAATTTGAATATAGTTTATTAAAAAATTGGCTTATTCTGTCTTAGTATCAGCGTCAATTGATTCTCGGATTAATCACTTAATACAACAAACAACGAGAAAATTATTTTGAGGTTAGGTATGCCATAAAGGATCAAATTTGTCAACAATAGAGACGGTAATATCATGCTAATTAACTAGAGCAATGTTAGAATATGCCATCTCGGGACTGCTTGGTGCAATTTTTCAAAGAATGATATCTATTTATACAAAGTTAGCGTGAATAAAGTTGACAATGAAAAAAATTAAATTTTTTGCTAATTTTGGAGTTTTGTTACAAAAAATTAAATAATTTCATTTTTATTTTTTTGGTAAACGACAGAAATGTTGAAAAATTGCAAGATCTATATTACAATTTTATTCTTGTAGTTTTTTATTAATTTGTGTGTTTTAATATTTATTATGAGTAAGAAATCATAATTATTTCAAAAAAATTCTTAGTGTAGGGAAATATAATGGTAATAAATAAAAAAAATGAATCTAAATAACATTATGAGTTAGTATTTATCAATTTCTTACGTTTTTCGGTATAAAAATGGTTGTAAATTCATTAAATATTAGTTGGATAACTTTTTTTTATGAGTCAGTCCTTTTTTTCTTCCTACTTTTGGTGGTTTGCTCGAAAAATTAAAAAAAAAATATATTTTTTTTCAAAAACTGTACTTTGACGACTCCTACCGGTGAACCAGTGTGAGTTACACAAAAAAACTTCTAAGCTATTTTAAAGAGCGTTAAATTCCCCACAAGGTCCATCAAACCGATTTGCAATATTGTAAAAGCCGGATAAGCATTCGAAATTTGAAAAAAAAAAAAATTTTTTACATGCATTTTAAATCGTAGAACTTTAAATTTTTATTGTAAGTACTTAAAATTATTATTAAGAGCTTAAACTTGGTAAGAATTTTTTTTCTATATGTAGATTAATATTTTGCATGAGCACCGAAAAAAAAAAAATTTTACGGAAATGAACCACCCTACTACTCAACCTATAGAGACTCGCTATAGTGCGAGCGAGAAACTAAAAAAATGGTGACCAGTCTAGGGTTAAAACTTTGAGATCTGATGAAAACTCAATTTTCGCAAAACAGGGTAAAACCAATAACTTCCCGATTTTTGAAAGTTTTCAATTTTTTTAGCCAGAAGTTAAAAATTTTTTTTTCAAAAATAAATAGCCAATCCTTGTAGAGAATTTATTCAAGTTTTGAAAACCAACCTTAAAATTTCTGTGCGATCATTGGTTGCTGAGATATTGGTAATCAAAGACAAAATTAACTTTTTCTATTCAAACACCGATATCTCAGTGGGAAATGCTTGTATCGAGATTTTTAAAAAACCAAGTTAAAGCTGAATAAACAAGCTATCTGGTCCATATAAAGGTTAAGTCAAAAAAATTTTTCCACGTACGTAAATTAAAAAAAACAAAAAAATATCGAAAATTTTTTTTTTTTGGTTGTTTTCTCACGATTACTCGAAAAAATTTCCAAAACAAAATTTTGAAACTCAGATCCGAAAACTAGACACTTAGAGCTACAATTTGCTTTTTTTTTGCTGTACGACCATTTTTGTATAAGTTACAGGTTGTTGAAAATCTCCCAAAAATTTGGATTTTTTTCTTTCTCCCTTAATTTTTGTGAGAATTGTAATATCTCAATTTGATTTTTACGAGTAACATAATTAATCTGCATTAAATCATCTATCGAATGACGCGAAAATTAATTATACTACATGGATCACCAATCGTGTAATTAATTAAATAGTCGCGAAACCGAGGTAAAACAAATTTTTCGATCGTTAAGTACTCTTTGATGCTTTGCACAATGAGTCGTGAAATTTGGGATTTTGAAAAATTTTTGAAAAAAATAATTAATTTGTTTTTTTTTTGATAAAACTTTGTTTTGGAACAAACCACAATTTCTTACTAAATTTAATCAAAATTTATAAAGGTCAATTTCAACTATTGGTCGATTCAACATAAAACGACCTACACATAATTTGTAATTCGAACAATAAACTAATTTCTTATGCATTCAGTAGATTCCGAAAGACAATTAATTCTTCTCTTTAATTTGTATGTTTTCAAATCGTTGTTCATTAGTATTATAATATTTGTAATATACATTTTTAATTTTAAGTAATATACGAGTTACATAATCCATTTTTCGGTCATTATTCGCATTGGTCACTGCATCCACTTTAGAAATAATTAGGTGACGCATTTGAGCAATAGATGTACCGAAAGTTCCGTTACCGTCTAATTCATTAATACAACTACATACTTGAGAAAAAACGGATTCAATTAAATTCACATGACTGTTGTCACTTGGGGGTAAGCCTACACCAAGAAATTCTATTGATACATCATTATGTGAATATTCATTTTGATTGCACATTTTTCTAAAATGTTGACTGAAATCATTTATGAAATCATTTAATTGATAATTATGTCGTAAAGCCCTTTTTGATTTTTCAATAGCATGTTCAGCTCTAATTTTTAATTCATCCATTTTAATTGAATAGCCAGTCATTACCTCTAAACTGCACAAATCCATCACGTAATACATTAGGCTATTATGAATTAAAAACTTTTTCATAATTTGAAGAGATGAGCGATTTTTTATGGTTGGTATTACAAGCCCGGATTTGTTTCGAGTTAAACAAAATGTCGCATATATAGAATTATAAAGTCCAATTGAGGTAGCTAATTCTTCAATAGAAGGTTGAATAGTACATTCATTAATAAATAAAAGCAGTTGGTTATCGTCAATAACTTCACGAAAATTGTAACATGGTTCAATACGATTAGTAAAATTAAATATTGATAGCCTATCTTTAATTGCTTCATCAGCTTCAATTTGAGGAATTTGGTTTGAACACCCAAAGATAAAACAAATTGGAGTAAGTTTTTGATATCCTTTATACAAGTCTCGTTGATCCATATGATCTTCCCCAGTTATTGTTTTAAGTAATGATTCCTCCAATCGGCGTACTTCTTTAATGCAAACAACGTACGATTGAAATGCTTTTATTAAATCTGGTGATGGAGATGCTGCAGTTGCAGCTGTTGCAAGATCTGATAGCACATTGAATACGCTAGGTTCAGCAGCACGAATAATCAAATTTGCAAGGAATGATTTTCCACATCGTGGTTCTCCATAATACAAAGTGAACTTCCGACAATTATTGAATGGTTGAAATAAAAGAGTGCAGTGTTCTAAGTAATCTCTTATCGTTTTAGTATCAAAACGGAAAATAATTGATATACTTAGTAATGCATTATACATACAAATGTCTAATGATTGCAAAGATTCATTCATAATTAATTGATCTTTTTGACTATGGCTATTAAAGCCAGCAGAATTTTTCTTTAAAGCGGTCGTTTTAAAATCATAATCCGAAGTTAACAATGATGCATTTGATGACACAGTTGATGATGAAATGTTTTGAAAGGTTATATTAAATGCTCGACGGAAATTTTCGTTCGTTTCACAGGTGTATTGACTTAAATCGAATTTTTCCTTTATTAAACCAAACGGATCACCTTGTAAGGTAACGGATATTTTTTCATGTTTCGATGATATGATAGAATCATTTAATAATTGACTATTTCGAGACCGTCGTGTAATATCAAATTTTACACGAATAATATCGTCATCAGAATTATAATATTCCATAAGAGCCCAAATGAATGCGAGAACAAGCAGACGTTTAGATGGACGATATGAGTATAAACTTACCATATTTTCATACAAATCATTAGAGTTTGTATATCGTTCATATTCAAATTGACTACCACGTTTACCACCAATCGTTATGTATAAATTGTTAATGTCACTTCTATAAAGATTATTAAATATACTGGTCAATGAAGGTGTGGTCACTATAAAATTTTTTTCTTTGATTAATGAATCTATACAATGTGCTATAGCTATTATCGAATCACAATCAATGCAATGGTATTGCATAACAGGTAATAGATAAAATAATTCATCTTTATTTTGTGGGCTTTGATCCTTAAGTATGCGATTTGTAAGTGTATTAATTGCGAGTGAACGAGTTTGTTTATCAAATACTGACTCTCCAATTTTCAACAGACCTGGCACCATCGTCGATAAGTAAAATAATTTATCTTGTGATGACAAATATGTGTACATTAGATTTTTCCAATGATTAATTTTAGTTATTAATTCATCATTAACTATACGTAACTGTGCTTGATAGTTATGTCCATTGACATTGTTAACAGTTGCCATAATATTTAAGTTGCTACTTCTACCATTACCACTTTTGCTATGAGTATTATTATCTCTTTTGATTTTGCTGTTGTTACTGAAATTATTATTATTTTCATTACTACAGGTAATATTTTCTTCTAAACCAGAATTTTCATAGTCATACTTGTTTTGACCATCATATACATCATATTTACCAATATTAGTGTCGCTTATTCCCGTTGGAGGTAAAATACAAAAGCTGCTTGCATTTTCAAAATATAACTGTGGTATTCCGCTCATGTAAAGGCCAGTGATATTATTAAATACACCTCGTAATGTACAAACAAAATAGCGATACTTACCAAAGTGGATATTTTTCACAGGAATGTGTTCGTTAACATAATTATACCATGCATTTTTTATAATCTTCATTGCTAAATTACGACATTTTGATTCAGTGATTGAAGAGTTTTTATTTGCAAATATTGGTATTATATACATTTGTAACTTATCGTACATGAATCTTAATTTGCTATTAGCGGTAGTATCACTAACAAAATTTGACATTTTGTATTCGATATATAAAGGATCTTTATAGATGTACATCACATTATTGTTCATAACGTTACGATAAAATAATATTAAGTAACGACGAAAAATAGTAGTAACAATTTCTTCCAACATTAAGTCTGTTAAATGCTTGTATAGAGGTAATTCATCATGTAAATATAAGCGGCACAATTCATCGAAAAGTAATACATCATAGCTGATTGACGTACTAGAAACGAAACTAGTTGAATTATTAGGATTTTTTATACGTTCACGACTTATATCATTTGCAGCTGAAATAAGTGAGTCGTTAATCAATCGAGATTCAACTCGGCGTCGCATAAACACTGAAGTTGCAAGTTGTTTTAATATTCGTAACGGCTCAGGGAATATACGGCCTAATTCAGCCATACAGTCAACTTCCGTCAAAGAATCAAGAATCCAAAGTAACTGTCGATTGTCATAAGTATCGTAAGCAGTTACAGCTTGTCGAATTACTTTGAAAATCACTTGTTGATTATTGGAAATTATCATTAGTTTTTGTGTCGTATACATCACTGACAGAATTAATACATAAAATGCATATCCAGCCGAATTATCTGGCTCATGACAAAACTGAATCAAATAATTTAAATAATGATAAGTCTCCTTAAAATTAGTATGATTTTCCATGCTTCGGTCTTTGAGTTCATTTTGTTCATACTGCGGAACTGGTGGTAATGCATTGATTTCGGATATGTTAATTTGATAAACATGTCGAGCAATATTTCTTCCAATGCTATCAAGGGTAAATAAAATATCACGCTCCAACTCAGTGGCGTCAGTACGAACATGATATACGGGTTGTTGAAAATGATTAATATTTTTATTACAGTTTTTATAATTTTCTTGCAATAAATTTTCTACAAACAGCTGGAAATTTTGGTTATTACTTTCTAATATAAAATTTCTATGACTACGAATAAATGCAGGGATTTCACATGCTTCGGTATTGAACTCGGGACTTAATTTTATTATATTATGATCATTTGCACTTTCTAATGATTGATTATTTTTTAATACTGTTATCACATACAACACTTCTGTTTCCATGTTATCTGTAATATCCCATTCACGAGATATTTCGTCATGACATAATTGTTGCGTTAATCCACCGTGATGATTAAATGTTATTTTTGCAAGAATAATATCTTTTCCAATCTTGAAATTATTTGATAATTGCATTTTAAAATCAATATAATTCATTACAGAAGGAACAATGTTTATATCGTAGTCTTCATTTTCTCTTTGAAAAGATAAATTATAAATATATCCACTATGGTCTGTTGAATAAGGTAACGGTACACGAGTCATACGACTGATTTCGTATCGTTGAAGGATGAACTGCATATTATTCGTTTGAGATTTATTCAGAGTATTAACGATGTATTCATAAACATTTATTGACACTGATGCATTTATGTAAATATGAACACTGCAACTATGATCTCGTAAACATACTATCGCATTTTTTCGAAAATTTAAAAATGATAGATCCAAGTATAAATTTATTTCCTTCCATATGTTGGATAAGATATCTTCATAGTATAAAACGCGTTGTTCACCAGTTGTTTTAGATATGCATGATTTGGTTTTACATTGTATACAATCTAAAATTAACGTTAATGTTGTGACGTAATTTCGAGTCAAGTCAAGAGATAAAGCATGCCCAGTTAAATGAAAAAGATCGTGAAAATTTTTCAGTGATAGAGGAACGGTAGGTACAAAGTATGAAGTTTTCTTATTTAATGAATCATATAATACTATTTTATTGCCTTGATATTGATTGACATTGATGACATTGTATGAATCAAATGTTTCATAAAACAAATTCATACTTGAAGCCATATTAGTGCTGTTTATATCATTTGAAAGTTCAAAAGTTTTTTTTTTTAAGGCTTGACATGTAATTTGCTGCGATAAGTATTCATTATTGGAGGCATTAAGAGTGGTTTTATTTAACACAGTCTCATTATGATTGTCGCTATTTAGATGACTATGACATAATTGTGCTATCGACGTTATTTGATTACATTGACGTTTTAGATCACACTTTTCAGTGATATCATGGCCGTCATTCATTCTTTTTTCACCAATTATACTATGACTGAAGTCCATTTTATTGTTAGTAAAAGAATAAACTAGAACACTTACTATAACTAATTATTTAACTTCCTTGAGTATTCTACCTAAATTGTATTATAAGCGTAATAGACTTGCTCGTAATAAATTCACAAAAATAATTATTACATTAAACTTTTTATAGAATATTATGAAAATCACATAGCTTTATGATTATAAATGAATAATGACGTAAGTATCCTAATACACGATTAAAAAGTTTATATTATTTTTAATCTAAATTTTATTTACGAGCGTTACCGAGTACAATATTAAGATATCTTATAGTGTTATATAGTATTACTTACTGAAGTATATTCTATACATTCATATGCATGTACTGTTGTTCAAATTATGGAGAAAATAATAACCGGAGAGTACACTCCAAGTCTCTGAAGAATAGAAGCAGGTTAACATGGACACTAGCATCAGAGAAACCAACAAATTTAATTTTTTAAATGATCAGAAAATTTCGACAGAGGATGCCAAAATTGGGAATCTAGGATACAGTAAGGACCACCCAACTGGGACCCAATAATGATTACCCGATTGGGACCATCGTGGGTTTTGCGTTACATCCCAATGTTGGGTTCCTTACAGGGAATATATTGGGCAACATATTGGGAACCCAATTGAATTCCATAGGTTTTACAATTTTTTTTCTAGTTGAATGCACGATCAAGTATGAGTCAGGTACGACCATGCATGACCGAACATGAATCATGCATGGTCATGCAAAGTCATACTCATTTACACATGTATAGAAATAAAAACTTATCAAGCACGATCATGCATGATTACGCGCTAAAGGATTTGATCTCTTGTCTTCATACATCTGTGTCGATCAACAAGAATTCTTTCAGCATAGAAGAGGGTGGTAGTGGTATATAATATGTAAAATAGAATATGACTTTGCATTAGGGTGTCCGTTATTTCCCAAGTTGACTTTTTTTTCGCGATCGCCCCCTGGATTTTTAGTTCTTAACCTAAAAAAAAATATCTTACCCAAATAAGCTCTTAATTACCAAATTGAACCGTGCCGAAGTCGAGTTACATTTCCCATTTAAATAACATGGGAATTTGGAACTTTTTGCAATTATTTTTTTTTCTTTAAAAAAAATGTCACCACGATTATGATCGGTACATATTCTGATGAGAAATTGAATGCTCTACAAAAAAGTTCTCTTATAATTTTTTGATAAAATCATTCCTTTAGAAGTTATTTGTGGTTAAAGTTGTGTTTATAGTTATTATCATAGTTTTGCAGTCTTGCTGTAAAGTTTTTTGTGTTATAATCATTTATTTTATCTATAAATGTTCCAAAAATTTTATCAAAATGATTAATAGTTACAGTAACGTTAACAATACGATGTATTGAATACATTTTTAATAATATTGCCGCTTATTGGTATTTTTTCTGTCTCTATTCACATTTATTTGTTAAGCAATTTTTAGTCGCATTATGATAAGTATTCATGAATTTGTTTGTTTTTGTTTTCATGAATAATTTGCACTAAATATTGTTTTTGTTCTTTTTTATGCGTTAAATTGTTGATGTATTTTTGAGTTCATCGAAGCGCTCTTTCGGCTACATCGTTAACAATTGTAGATTATTAACAATGTCTAATCCTTCCAAACAATCATTATTGGTGGCTCATGTCTCAAAGTTAATCTCTAGCAATTTTTTATTTATGTTGAATCAAAAAAAAAATTTTCATCGAATTTGAATTAATAAAAATTAATTTATTTAAGAAAGAAATCAATATCTTTTTTTTGAATTGATAATTTCATTATCTGCATTAACTATATAGCGTTCAGGGGGAATCAAAATCGAAATTTTCATCACATTTTAATAATTTAACGTAATTGGATCCTGCAAGACATATTTCAAGAAAATTATGAAATTTTTTTTATTGAAAGATAATTATATTAATGATTCACCACCAAAATTTCAAATCAATTCACCACATTGTTTTTAAGCAATGAATTTTCGAAATTGCAACATTTACACGCATAGGTATAGAAGGTGAAGTTGTATAACTTTTATATGTGAAGTGAAACGAAATGTTATGTTTCCCTTGGTCGCCCCTTTTACTCTTAAGGGTGCCACTGGATTTTTGGACTCAGTATCCAGAAACTGGACCAGAACATGGAGTATTAGGTCAGGGTCGTGAGAGATTGCTGAAAGGAAACTAAAATTTAGACACAGAAATTCGTTTAACAAAATTCTTTATTTTCCACTCCCTTTTACAGTTGAAATAATGGCCAAGATAACAACATATAAAATTTCATGGATAACAATCACACTCACTCTCACTCTCATACAGTATATTTCACGCTGTCCAGCTAGACCCTCACGTGGTTGCAGTACCCGATGCCTACTGGACTCTCACGGTACTCTATCTACTTCGCGTCGTCCCCTGGACCTTTAACGCTACTCTAACTTAGTTCGCGCGGTCTCACGGACTCTCACGCCACTGAGCTGGACCCGGACGTGACTGCACACGTTGTCCACACAGCGCACGCTGTCCCCCAAACTTCACGCTACTCTAAGAGAACTACCCCGAAGCAGGATAGCCCCTTTACTCACACACAAACAAACTCTATTCCAATTTCCAATAATAATAATAATAACGCTTGAATTCCAATTTATAACTAATTTCCAAAATATTATTTTCCTAATTAATATTTCTAAAATTCTTATTCATCATTTTCCGAATTATAAATTACAAATTCCTATTATCTAAATTACTGCCGTATCTTCAATTTCTACAACAATAATTATCCAAATTGAAATTTCAATTCATCGAGGATTTAATCCATTCATTATGTCCGAGAAATTACTAAATAAATTTTAATCTTTATTTTAACAAAATTAAATAAATTCCTATAATCGAGTAAACTTAAATCTTTTATATTATTTAATTTAATCCAAATTATTTTATTTAATCCCGCGCTATTTTATTTAATCCAGTACTTAGCAGTAAATTTTACTAAATTGAATTTTCAACGCAAAAGTGAAACTTAGACAAATGATTATTCTATGATATTTTGTTTTATGTCTCTTGACACTTAAAATTCTATTTTACTTGAATATTTTATTTTAAACGAACGGAGACATTTTGTTTCGACCTTGAATGTTCTCTACTAAGCGTTTTCGCGTGGGACAAGATGGTTGACGCTCTCGCTCGGTCTTGCGTCTCTGTCGCAAGTTTTTAGTGCAATTTTTTTTCTGACGAATTTTTACAATTTTTATTTTCTACTCTAACTTGACAGTTCTATTGATTCTAATGACAATTGCTGACTCTAGTTTTAATTTCCATTATGACCGATATTAAACAACGCGAAAAATAATTTACTAAAAATAATTTTAGATCGGAATAAATTGTAGTCTTAAATAATTTTAATTTAGCGGTTTAAATTATGAAATTTTTTTTATCGAAAGATAAATATATTAACAATTCACTACCAAAATTTCAGATCGATTCACCACACCGTTTTTGAGAATTTAATTTTCGAAATTGCATCATTTATACGCAAAGCTATAGAGAGATGGTAAAGTTAGTATGAAATCTTCCATACCACTCGAGTGATGCAAATAATTTCATACTATAGTATATAACTTCACATATAAAAGTTATATAACTTCACCATCTTTCTATACCTTTGCGTGTAAATGTTGCAATTTCGAAAATTCATTGCTTACAAAAAATGTGGTGAATTGATCTGAAATTTTGGTGGTGAATCATTAATATAATTATCTTTCAATAAAATAAATTTCATAATTTTCTTGAAATATGTCTTGCAGGATCCAACTACGTTAAATTATTAAAATGTGATGAAAATTTCGATTTTGATTCCCCCTGAACGCTATATACTTAATGCAGATAATGAAATTATCAATTCAAAAAAAAAGATATTCCCAGTCAGCATCCAAGTCAGAAAGATTTCAGTATGAAGTCTTTTAAAAAACTTCTTATAGAAGTCCTAATGTGACGTCTTAAAGAGCTCTTTTTTACGAGGTCAGAACTAAGAGCTCTTAATGAACTCATAAGTTTGGAGTCAATTTTCTGACATCTATCTGAGTCCCTTTTTTGGACTTCTTTTTGAGTTGCGTATAATGAGCTTATAGACATTATAAACAAAAACACAAATTTCTTTTTAATATAAAGCTGTCAAAATCTTATTCATTTTTCATTTATTACTTTCCTGATTGAGAAATTAAATTGAAAATGATTAAAAATAATTCGAATTAAATGATTTAAAACAATTTGAATAGATTAATATATAGATATACACTTGGCATAGGTTAACTCATTTCTCTTAATCCAGGTTAATTAAATTTTTCAAAAATTTTAAATTATATTATGAAGTAATAGGCAATAATGTTAAAATCTGGTTCGTAATCAAACTAATTTAGATAAAATAATAAAATTGGATTCTAATCTGAAAAAATTATGTGAACTTTCTACATTTAAGGAGTACTTTGCATGTATCAATTTTAAACATTTTATTCGAATTTAACGATATCTTATAACTATATACTTATTAATTATTGTTGAATTTTTAATATTCATTAATTTATCTATTAGATTTTATATTGTGAAAAGTAAACAAAATTTATATAGACTATTTAAAAAAATATTACAGGTAGACTTTTGAATACTTTTTAGTATATAAATATTCGTAAAAGTTACTTTTTCTCTATCGATACACAGTATCAAATAGAATAAATAATATAGACAATGATCGCAACATTTCATCACTATATAAACTTAGCTTATGAGAATAATGAGATATGTAACGACATATCGTTTGAACAGCGTAGGGGGTTAGGTATTGATCTAGCACGCGCGCGACTCGGGTTCGAATCTTAGTTACGGCAATTGCGATTTTCACTTTCTCTCTTTAAACCGACAATATTAGGTCTAACTAAAATAATAAACATTCGAAATCAGCATCGGTGCTTCATGAAACTCTGAATTATTTTTCATAATTTACTTTTATTATTATTATTATTATTATTATTTTTAATATTATTTTTGTTGTGTTTTTATTATTGTTATCATTATAATAGCGTATAGAGATAAAAAATCATTCATTTTTGCGAGTTCAGAAAAAAGAGCTCTTTAAGAGCTCGTTTTGATGAGTTCTTAGTCTACAATAAGCGACGCATTCGACCTCTTCAGAAGGTCTTAAAGACGTCTTTTAGACGTAGACTCTGACGTCCAAATCAGAAATCTGAGCTCATTCGGAATAACTTAATACGTCATTTTGCTATCTGGGTTGATTTCTTTCTTAAATAAATTAATTTTTATTAATTCAAATTCGATGAAAATTTTTTTTTTGATTCAACATAAATAAAAAATTGCTAGAGATTAACTTTGAGACATGAGCCACCAATAATGATTGTTTGGAAGTATTAGACATTGTTAATAATCTAAAATTGTTAACGATGTAGCCGAAAAAGCGCTTCGATGAACTCAAAAATACATCAACAATTTAATGCATAAAAAAGAACAAAAACAATATTTAGTGCAAATTATTCATGAAAACAAAAACAAACAAATTCATGAATACTTATCATAATGCGACTAAAAATTGCTTAACAAATAAATGTGAATAGAGACAGAAAAAATACAAATAAGCGGAAATATTATTAAAAATGTATTCAATACATCGTATTGTTAACGTTACTGTAACTATTAATCATTTTGATAAAATTTTTGGAACATTTATAGATGAAATAAATGATTATAACACAAAAAACATTACAGCAAGACTGCAAACTATGATAATAACTATAAACACAACTTTAACCACAAATAACTTCTAAAGGAATGATTTTATCGAAAAATTATAAGAGAACTTTTATGTAGAGCATTCAATTTCTCAATAGAATATGCAATGAACATAATCGTGGTGACATTTTTTTTGAAGAAAAAAAAATAATTGCAAAAAGTTCCAAATTCCCATGTTATTTAAATGGGAAATGTAACTCGACTTCGGCACGGTTCAATTTGGTAATTAAGAGCTTATTTGGGTAAGATATTTTTTTTTAGGTCAAGAACTAAAAATCCAGGGGGCGATCGCGAAAAAAAAGTCAACTTGTGAAATAACGGACACCCCAATATATATATATATATATATATATATATATATATATATATATATATATATATATATATATATAATATATATTAGAATGCTCTATTCTATACTTTATTAAGTTAATAATTGTAAATTGACAATTTTACTATCCCGAATGCTAGAGAAAATTCCGGGAAGCATAAGGTTTTATCCTGGTTTAATCTGGTTGTCTTATAATATTATTCAATTTTTTCAACTTAATTTTGTTCGCAATTAATTCTCTTAGGTGAGTAACTATTAAAGTTATTCGTCCTGAAGAATTTATATATTAAATCTTTGAGGCAGACTTTTGCCATTTTTCAAGAAAATTGAGACATTGACCTCAAATTTTTGGGCTACAACATCGAGTACGATAGGACCGGGCCACCATCTGCATAGATCCACAATTTTAGAGGACAGCAGTATGGGAAAATTATGAGATATTTTCCCGAGTCGAAATTTTGATCGTATTTTGATCCTCCTAAGGTCCGATCAACTTCGGATCAGGGAGTTCAAAGTACGATCAATTCCCATGTTAAATTTGATCGTATTTTAAACTCCACAGTGGTACAAATTTCCGTTTTTACCACTCTGGAGTCCAAAATACGATCAAATAGAAATAAAAATTCGGTCCGATTTTGAACGCCTTGATCGTATTTAATAATAATAATAATAATAACAATAATAATAATAATAATAATAACAATAAATTTATTATTATTATTATTATTTATTCATTTAGTAAAATTAATAAATAATTATAATAATAATAATTATTATTTTTATTATAATAACAATAACATTTTTTTTATATCATAATATTATTATTATATAATTTAAGTACATACATAATAAGTAGATATTATAATTATAATTGTTATCACATAAACATTCTTACATTATTAATCTATCTCAAGCGTCTTATATGTATGCAAAATAAGTATATAATTTTAGCTTATTGAGTGTAGTTCTATTATTAATAGTTTTTTTAATTATTTGAAAGTATTTGATACTTAATTATATTGTAAGTATTAGTATTTTTTTTATAGTTTTATAAATCGCTTCGTATTTTTAAAAGTCGTGAATTCACGAAATATATAAAAATAGTTGCTTACACTTTAACCACCTTTTATTTCCCTCTATTACGACGTTTTATACAGAGTATCCCTGAGGCTGTGATGCATTTTGTCTTTGGTCACATTTATTTGTCAATAACCATTAAAATATGTTAGTAAGTATCAGATAATTAAATAAAAAAAATTATATCTTTGATTAATCAAAGTATACAAAATAGCTTTTAAAAGCTAAACTAAAAAATCACATTAATTTTACTGATCCAAAAAGTTTTTTTGGTGCTTGTATCATTATAATTATAATTTTTTGTCATCAATCTACAAGCTTTGTAAATAATATCCTTTAATACGATCTGTTGAATCTGTCACAAGCGAAAATTCAATTTATTAGGTGCATGATTATTAACATGAAAATTGTGTCAATGAATAAATAAACTTACGTGACTCATATTCATTGTCTTTTCTCTCCGTGTCCATTTCTTCATTATAATAGGATGGATAATTGACATTTGGAAAAACCTCGTTGCGATTGTAGTTATCGTTTTGTGAATATCTATGAGTATTACTCATTTTGCCTGTGTATATCTGTTGATTTGGAGCTGGTGGCGCAAAAGGCGCTATTGGAGCATTATAATTACCTGGCCACTCATGGTTCTCTGGTTGTACAGTATTTAACGGAGATGAAAGAGATTCCGCCTGTTGAAAATAATTATGAGTAATTGTATCCTGATATCCATGATGTTCACTGCGTGGTTTTTTTGCCAAATTTACAGGAGAATTATCATCTTTTTGCGAAGTATTGCCACCATCTAAATCAACAGATTTAGTTTTTGTTTTAGACTTGACTAGAAAAAAAAAAAATAAAGAATTACATGATTAATTATAAATGCACTTAAAAATTAAGATACAGAAATTTTCGAAATTATAAATACCTTGATCAGATGTTACTGTGCAAGACTTACTCTGTGAACTAGTAATTTGTTTCATCGGATTGCTTGTACTTTTAAGTACTTTTCGGGCCTTATATTTCCGTTTGTTGTCACAGATCCGAGCAACTCGTTGAGTAAACATTTTGTCCGTAATCTTATTGTCAAATTTACGATTAACCCATTCTTGAAAACAAAAAATAATTTTATAACCATTAACAATAAAACACAGCAAAGATACAAATAATTAATATTTAAACATACCAAATAATCCCTTGAAAAGATTTGGATCGATCCCCGGATGCTTTCCTGTCTTTCCCTTCGCACAGTACTTAGAAAGATTAGAACCATAGATATCCTCCAAAGTCTCTTTTATCATTAGATTCCAATCATTTCTACAGACAGCATTAGTTTCAATTATTGAAGCACGTACCCGAGATAAATAAAAACCCGAATTTTCAGAAATTTCAACCTAGAATTGATAATGTTAAAGTTAGCAATTTAGTTGTTAGAATAAAATTTTAAAATTATTATATTACTTTTTCATCCGGTTTTCCTGGTTTATAGTAATGTTCTTCAATCTAAAGTTACAAATTAACATTTATTTAGTCCAATAAATATCAGTATGCTGTAAAAATTCTAATAATAATTAAAAATATTACCGGTATTGTTTTATTTGAGTCATTTTTAGCTTTTATTTGACTGGTGTGTTTCGACTTCATTGCTTTTAATAATTGTTCTTGGAAAAAAATATCCCTTGACGTAACTATGAAAAATATAATTATCAACTTTAATAACATGTATTAAATGAAATTATTGAAATTTTGAGAAAATTGTATATTTTTAAAAGCACTTATAATTGATAAATATTTAACAAAATAATTTAAGGATAAAAAAAAGTTTTGAGAGCGTAAAAGAACATCATCTTTAATTATTTTCATTTTTACCAATCCCTAACTCCATCCTAGACAAAATTTCACCATCATCGCCAGAAGAGTTATCACCAGAAGAACTTTTGTAGTCAGTACTGTCGTCTCCGTCACTGAAATCTGTTTCACTCCCGAAATTTTCTTTATTTTCTGTGTCCATACTATGAAGTTTATTTGATGGAGATTTAAAACAATCACGATTTACATCAGAATCTGTAGTATTGCCATTTTCTAATAGCTTCCTTTGACTTGTAGGTGATGAACTTTTCTGAAGTCCAGAATTATCATCACTTGAAGTCAATGAACTCGCTAACACTGGAGTAAATTGCATAGTATTGACTTGATTAGTATGTGGTGATAAGTTATTGTGCATGAAAATTTTACTTGATTGAGAATTATATAAAAACGGAGGTTGACTAGGAACTAAAGATGTTGATGTTGCAGGATTCGGATAACCAGTAATCATTGGATTACCAAAAATGGGCTGATTACTTCTTATTTTTATGTCTACTTTTCTTTTATTAGATTCTTTCATGTTATTGTGTAACTTTTTTTCTTTGCTTAAATTTTTGCGATTGGTTATCACCTCAGCAGTAAAAATTTTTTGTGATCGATCATGGATCTTCCCTTCTGTTGTTACTGTTTCGTTATCTAAATCTTCTTTATCTAAAAAATTAAAACATTAATTTTCATTAACAAAAAAAAAAATCATTGTGATGCACGCGAGTTCTAAAAAACTATAAAAAATTACTGTCATTATTTATATATTATCAAATATTTAAATAAAAAAATGAGATGCTAAAATCAAAACACCCACCAATTTCGGTAAAAATTAATAAAAATCAATTTGAATAAAAAAAAATTCTACAAGTACACACTCACAATTTTTCTTTTAATTTCCATAAAATTTTTTATGATTGCAAATCTAGAAAGCATTAATTTTTTAGATTTAAAAATAAAGTAGTAAATAATTAAAAAATTATTCATTTAAAAAAATGCACTTGTGTAAGACTCGAGGTTTATATTTTGTATACCACTCATATTTATTTATACATCTACAAGTAATAACCCGACAATGACTACGGAATGAGACATCTAATAAAAGCCAATATAATTAAGGGATGACAATGACTGGAGGACGTTGTACTAGGACCCATCGCGTGAGGTCCTCATGAAGGGTGGCGTCGGAATGCCCCTAACAATCTCTCTCGTAGTCCTCTCAACCCTCGTTGAGTGGGGGCGAGTCTTGTCACGGGCTGGGGGTACGGCCTTACGTCACAGATCTCGGGCCTCACGATACTCGACAGCCGTCAGCCTCGGCAATAAGAATAGCGTTGCTTACAGTCGGCTGTCCTGATGATGCTCGCGTCCTCGCGACTAGTGGTCAGCTGCTCGTTCGAGTGACCATGTCACTTTGCCTGCTATATCACTATTTTCGACCTAAAATAATATTCGAGTATTATCAGCATTTGAAAAATATAAGATATCATGCAATATCATGCAGCCATTCCTATTGTAAGATCAAAGCCGTTCTCGTTTTTATAAAAAATCAACAACACATTACAATTAGACAATAATCATGTGCATTCTCTACCTACTGGACTCAGGGCATGTGTCTATACCGCTGATCCAGTCATACATGCTTAAACTTTAGAGCCGACCAATTGGCACCAGTGACTTCGTATCTGACTCAGCCGTCCACCGGATACGAATCACTATTCGCCATATAGCTTGTCTGCAGCTCTAAATTTTAACATTCCATTCAATTTTCATGCGTACAATTTCAAGCTTAACCCATTTACGTCGTTAGTACTCAATAACGACTGCATGCTTCGTGACAGATATCACTAAAACCACTAGCAGTACGGAGAAACCACCGCCAACCGGCGCTTGATCGATTAAGATCTTCGCAGTTTCTCGACGTAACCACCAGGACGTTGGAGTCGTCGCCCGGTCATCACTGACCGCCCGATCGTTCAACGATCACACGACTCATATCAACTTTCTCAAATTAAACCACTAATAGTGCGGTGAAGCTACTGCCATACGGCACTTGATTGATTCCCTAATCTTGCAGTCTCTCGACGCAACTACTAGGACGATGACTCCCTAGCCAGCATTAGGATGCAAATACTCCTCCATCTGGCCTCCATTTGTAATGAGTTAGCTCATACTCGGTGCACTAATGAAGTATCCTAGCTGCTACGGAACTCAGGATCACTCCAGCTGTTCACCAACTCCTCCAGGTTCGCACTAATAAGTGCCGATTGTTGCTGCAACCGCTTAACTTTACACTGTCAAGAGTTGAACGGCCAACGTGATAGTCCAACTCAGCTTTTTACCTAGAACAGATTAAGAGTGTCGACGATGTAACGTCTTACCACTGAAATCCCTTCAAGATTCCTGGTCTTCCGTCTACAATCATAATGACGGTTCATGACGTACTCGATGCACACGTTCGTGCATCTCATGCACTATCGTCAATTGTTGAAAGATCTTCAACAGCTATCGCTGCCGTCCATACTGACTTGGTAATATCTGTACAACGGTTACTCGAGCAACAGACGTATCCCAGACGAGTTGATACTTCAGCACTCGTCAGGACCACCTTCGAAGCCTAGTCAGAAACTTTGAAGACATGAATTAACATTTTAGCTAGAGACAGATGTAATGCTCTCGACGATATATAAATCTCATCTTCATCAAGCCTTAATTACAATAACTTAATAATTATTTTATTTAATTTTTAATGGTTACTATGCTCACATATTCTATCGCTGAAATTCCAGCTTGAATTTCAATCATATTTTATACAGGTACGAGAAACCACATTTCGTTCACTCAACATCCAAGAAGGACGTATAGCTGATTCCCCTTACTTTAAGATACTTAACGTACTCAATGTTAAACCATAGCAATTCTAACAACCGATACCTTATAGCTGATGTGACAATATACTCTAACCAGTATCCACGACCCCTTTTTTTGAGGTCCAGTTGACCTGACTTTACTACCTGACTATTACTTGTCGTAAAATTAACCCGCAGTCTTAAACAAGACTACTATTGTTTAAGGGACAGTAACTGCGCTACTGTACAGATTCAAACCAAACTATTTTGCAATTACGTAAATATCGATCTTGTTGACCGACGTTTCTATTACTTTAAGATCTTAAAATCTTGTTCTGTCGGCAGGGCATTTAATAATTTCGTAGTAGTCCGATATCACATGGTGATTTTAAAAATGATAATTTTGATTACAATTTAAATTTGCAAACTTCATCCGAGTATTGTACGATATTAATTAACAATGCTCAGTGATAACTCTTCGCAAAAATACCGATATGAATTTAGAATATAGTGCTGAATTATTTAATCGCTCATCTAATTCTTCATCTTTCTAGTATGCAATTAGTACATCAATTAATGACCTAGCATTCACAATAATCGACTTCAATAATCTATACTAATATTATAAAGGGGAAAGAGTTGATTGTTTGTTTGCATTGAATGGACTCCGGAACTACTGAACCGATTTGCAAAATTCTTTCACCGTTGGGAAGCTACACTATCCCCGGATGACATAGGCTATATTATATTTTCAAATTATTGTTAAATACCCTGCGAAGCCGGGGTAGACTGCTAGTCATTAATATTATTAATTATTTATCTTTAACTTTCATCCATCAACTATATACTTTGTCAATTTATAACTGACAATTCTACTTTACGATATCAAACGCTTAACTATTTTATTTACATCTTGTTTAAAAATGTCTAGCCAATTCGATATTATTACGGGATGTTAAAATTTGTTAAATAACATCTCTTACAAAACTATCTGATTTTTCTAACTCAAATGATAGTGCTATCATACTAACGTAAGGTTGGTGAAATTAGATAATTATCTTTTGTTTTAACTAGCTTAAAATCAATGCTAAGGAGCATTTCAATAATACACTATACAATAATTTTTTACAATCTATTGTAGAACTACTTCGTCCTTTGTGCATTATACCGATGAGTTTACTTAGCCCGTAACCGACACATGGTTGCCACTCAACTTTTTAGTATTTACAATAAGGTAATAAAACAAGGGTTTCTTGCGAGATAAAGACTCGGCTGTGAGAAAACTAAACCCGAGGTTTCCTCGTATAGTAATTCTAATACTATGTCCTTGAAACCATCTGTTTTGTGTTGATATGTTTTTAAAATTTTCTTAAACTCGACTCAACATAATTTTTCTACCAACAATGAATTTTACTTATTGAGTTACTTGCAACACACGTAATATTTATTTTCAACGACTAACGAAAAGGATATTTTGAACTTTTCAAAGACTTTAACTAGAAACACTTTTATACCAACATGTGTTATTTAGGCATTTCGAATTTCTACGTTATAACTATTTACTAGTTTCTACTTTCTCCTTTGTGTATTGTTCACAAAATATATGTGACCGCCGGGTTCTATTTTATAGTTTTGCCAAAGATAATTTCTTCAAACTTGGTGTCATATATATTTATATATATTATTAATATGCTTATTCATTATTTTTCAATCAGATTTGAGTATATATACTAACTATACCTAATAATAAGTTCGTTTTCCGAATTGTTAATCTTTGCAATTTGCAATAACTCCACATTAATAAAATCAATCATTATACTCTCTTATAGCTAACTAATATCCAATTGTAACGATTAAAAATCAAGGCGTTACTAAATTATATTGTGATTCTGATTAAGACTACTGCTTATTTATTTTGAAAATGTATAGTTACTTATAACCGCGACAACATTCTTTGGAACCGCATAGCGAGTACTCACTACTTGATCGCGCAAGTATATCAATGCTACATCCGGTATGCATAATTCGGAGTTCTCCTTCATTATTTATTAATTTACTATTTCTTCATGCTATTACAATTACTACTTGCAATAACACTTTATTTATTATCGAGCAAGCATTACTAAGCCTACTTGATTATACCTCTTAATATACCAACTCAAGTTGTATCATAATTAATTACTTTTAACTTCTACATTACCAAATTTATCGTTCATTATAACCATGACACTCAGTGTCGTATTACCAAATGAGCGATGATGAGTTGACCAGCTTAAGGCCCTGATTCCTCATTTGCTGATGAACTATTTTATCGTAATCATCCGTTGTTGATGTCACTCTGACGTTGAATCCAGTAACTTCTTTTGCGTTGAACTCATCATCCATTATCTGCACCCGATTTCTGGTGAACTCGCTGAGAATGCAATTTCAGTTGCAAAACAGATCACCATTGAGTTGTTCTGCTTCTTCATAATTCCACCTTCTCCAGATGCTTTAGTCCTGGTTCCTTCTGCAAGTACGACTCCTCTACAAAGCCTATCTCGACCGCAGCTATGGATATTCTTAACTACTTTAATTTTTCAGAGAAGTTGCAATTTTCGAAGATGTAGTAACATGACCTTGGGTGATCTAACTACGAAGTAGCCAAATTTGAGGATTGAGTAGAGTTGACCCAGCACTCAACCTATTGACCTTGAAACTGATGCGAAACCACAATATTTGCACTAACAATAACTTCTCAATTATAATTAATATATTATAACTTATTATAACATTAATACACCACACTTTCCACGGAACACGGATTTCCAATCCCACTTCTGATCTGTAAGACTCGAGGTTTATATTTTGTATACCACTCATATTTATTTATACATCTACAAGTAATAACCCGACAATGACTACGGAATGAGACATCTAATAAAAGCCAATATAATTAAGGGATGACAATGACTGGAGGACGTTGTACTAGGACCCATCGCGTGAGGTCCTCATGAAGGGTGGCGTCGGAATGCCCCTAACAATCTCTCTCGTAGTCCTCTCAACCCTCGTTGAGTGGGGGCGAGTCTTGTCACGGGCTGGGGGTACGGCCTTACGTCACAGATCTCGGGCCTCACGATACTCGACAGCCGTCAGCCTCGGCAATAAGAATAGCGTTGCTTACACTTGTAAATTTTTTAATTTAGTAAAAATAGATTTTTTAATTTATTTATGAATCGCTAATTTTTTTCTTTTCAATTTTAAAAATTAAATGTTTGCTACAATGACAGTCATAAATTTTCTCCATAATAATTTAATTCTTACAAAAATCAAAACAATTCTTACATTTTTATTAGTTTCAATATCAATTAATATTTAAAAATTTATTTTTAGATTGTACTTACTACCAATTTTCAATACTTTAATTTCATATTTTTTTGGTTTAGCTTTGTCATCATCCATCCAATTCAAAGAGGTTATAGCGTTAACCTTACGATGGTTTTTATTGATTAAAGATAATTCAATTACGTCACTTTTCTTGCAATTAATCCACCAGATTAACGCGTATTTTTTCTTTCTTCCGGCCGACATTATAAATTATAAATGAGTTTAAGTACACGAATTTTATTAAAACTTACAAGACGGACTGTTTGAAGATAGCAGTAAAGTAAACAAAGTTCTATTAAAATGGCGGTCGTCAGGAGTCGGTACTATCGATATCCTCTTGTAGTAGTACTGCATTACCCAAAGGGTGCTAAGGCTACTTTTGATTGTTCACAATAAAATATATTAAAAAATATGATTGGTTGGCGATCAACTCCATCTTGATTTTCAATTTTCCCGCGTTTATATTACTAATAAGAATTTTTTTGTTAATCCAGCTGTTTACTGCTATAGAAATTGGGCTTAATGAGTTGAAAATTAATACGAGGATGCTTGGAGTGTTTACGTCTATAAGTGATTAAATATTTATTCTAAGATAAATAAATAAATCAATTATTTTATTGCTATAAATAGTGTGACGACATATTTCTTTTTTAAAATCAATTTAATTTTGAAATATAGTCATGACTTATAAATCGATTGATAATGTTGGTGTAAGACAGCTCCGAAATAGACTGAACAACTTACGCGATTATGTTAATGATAATGAATTGAATCGAAATATTGAACAAGTGAATCCAAACGAAGCAGAGTAAGTTTTATATATTTTATTCATTCTAAGCTTAACTTGTCAAATATTAATTAAATTACACTCTTTTATAACTATTGTAAGCTGATAAATGTCTTTGTCTTGATATACAATTTATTTTACAGAGAAAGAAACGAGCAGTTAAATTTGGATCGTCTACAAGATAGAAATGATGAAGTTATTTTTCCAGCTGCACCCATGGATAATCATGAACAGTATGTATTTTATATTTATCACCCTTTGTAAATCAGCTTTATTGAAAGATTTAAAAATTTATGATTTTTAAAAAAGTGCACAATAGTTTTTTTTTTAAATTAACCAAAAAGTGTAGTTAATAATAACAAGTTAATAATATTTACATCTCACCAAAACTATAACATTTATGTTTGCATTTCTTTGAGTTGTTGTTTTTAGAAGATATTTGTCAATTTTATGAATTTTTTTAACAAATAAATTATGGCAAAAAAATGAAAAAAAAATTGACATTTAGAAATTTTTAAAAATTGAAAATGCAATTTTTCAAAAATAACTTACTTTTTTCGAAACAAAATAACAAGTTTGTTTTGTAAAAAAATTTCTTAAAATAGTGAAGTGACTGTTAACTTAAATGTCATTCTATTTAATTTGAAACATTGTTGCATGATTTTTACATTTACATTTATTAATTTTAAGTTTTTCACTCGATTAAATTATCAAGTTATATTCCATTACTTTTATGAAATCTTAATTTTAGTATTCTTTTTCACTAATTATATATTTTACAGAAATGATCGTCAAGTACTCTTTAGACTTGGAGAAATGGAACTTTTGGATGATGAACTTGATGCTAGTGATGATGGTTCTAATGATGAAGATATCTTGGAAGCAGGTGTAAATAATGATGATCATTATGATAGTTATGATGATGACAATGTTACTGAAAATGAAGACGATAATGATAATGAAGATGATCCCAACTATGAAGATAATAATAGAAATCGACAGCATAACAATATACATCAACAACAACCTCTTTACAATGGTTCTCAAATAACTGTTGGAGACAGTATGTTAATAATTTTATCTCTTCTGTTACGTCATAATTTGACAATGGTTTGCATCGAAGATATTATCAAAGCAATAGAATTGCATTGTTTGCAAGATGGATTAAAAAAAAACAGTCTATACAAGTTTAAAAAATATTTTCAACTCGATGAGACAACAAACACCAAAAAACATTATTATTGCAAGGTTTGTGTTCGAGAACTGGATCATCAAAACGATGAATGTCCATCTTGCGAAGAAAAAAAAAATTCGTACTTTGTCCAACTGTCTATGACAGGTCAATTAAAAGAAATGTACCGACGACAAGGCTTCTACGAAAAATTGCAGTGGAAATTTAGAAGACCGGTTCCTCCTCCTGGTATTATCACCGATATCTATGACGCAGAACTTTATAGAGAATGGTGTTATAATGGTTTTTTATCTAATCCTGATAACGTATCGTTCAGTTGGTATACTGATGGTGTACCTGTTTATAAGTCATCACATATCAGTATATGGCCATTTTACCTGACGATCAATGAGTTACCTTTTGAAGAACGTAAGAAAAGGGAAAATACATTACTATTAGGATACTGGTTTGATGATAAAAAACTAATTATTAACAATTTCATATACAAGTTTCGAGAGGAACTACAAGAAATTGCTCAAGGAGTTGCAGTTGATCTTCCAGGTAACATCCAAAGAATCGTGAGAGGTGTGATGCTCATGGGTGTTTGTGATCAGCCGGCAAAAGGCGATTGTTTTAATTTCGTGCAGTATAATGGTGACTATGGCTGTACGTCTTGCTTGTCGAAAGGAGAACTATTGCATACAGATGCAGGTGGCCATGTTCATGTGTACCCTCATGAGCTTCAAATACATCCAAGAACGTCTGGGCAAACAGTGGCATACGCAAATCTTGCAACACCAGGCGAACCTGTGATGGGGGTGAAAGGCAATTCTGCTCTATTTTTAATTATGCCTGATTTCATTCGAGGTACAGCAATAGACAGAATGCACTGTTCTGATAGTGGTGTTATAAAAAAAATACTAACTTTGTTATTTGATGCTGCCTACAGTAATGATGTATTTTCATTACGAGCCGTTATGGATCAAATAGATCATCGACTGATAAGTATTAAGCCGCCCAAGTTTATACACCGCATGCCTCGTTCAATAAATGATTTGAAACATTGGAAAGCATCGGAATTTAAAGTATTTTGTTTTTACTATGCACTACCAATATTCGAAGGTATTATGCGTTTTGACTATTTTCAACATTTATTAAAATTGATTTGTGGATTATACATTTTAAGCTGCGATGCTATTGATGTTAACATGATTGAAGTAGCTCGCGATCTTCTGAATTGTTTTGCTCGAGACTTTGAACAATTGTATGGATTAAGATATTGCTCCATTAATATACATTTATTAATCCATTTACCTGACTCAGTGAAAAATTTAGGACCTTTATGGGCTCATACCTGCTATGAATCTGAAGATCTAAATGGTCAATTATTAAAATTATTGCATGGTACGTGGCATATTGATAGTCAGCTAGCAAGATCTCAAAGTCAGTTCATAACAATGACAAGATTTATTGAACTGTCAGCAAATGAAAATGTACGTAATTTTTGTCAGAACAAAAAAGTACACTCCAAAATTTTGGATCAAATTTCGGATAATTGCTACAGTGTTGGCAATTATAAGTGTCTTGATAATGAGGATATTCCATTAATAATTATGCTTGCAATGCAACGAAGTGAATTATTAATGGATAATATTACCATAAGACTATATTTCAGGCTTATTAAAAATAATAAAGTATATGTTTCCGAAATGTATAAAGATAACATGCAAACTCAGTCTTCAGTGGTGCAATATCTAAAAAATGGTCAGCTCTGATTTGGACTGATTTATTGTTTTATACAATGGTCACGCTGTATTTGCTTACAAAATATTTGTAATTATAACATTAATCATCACTTTGCTGTTATTCGAGAATTAGCTGCAAACGACGTATTTGTTGCTAATGTGATAATTTTTTATATGATACCAGGTCATTTTTATGCAAATGTGATGAAACTGAAATCATTGAAGCTGTTGCGGTAGATTCATTAGTAACACCTTGCTTTTATATAAAAATTCAGGCACAAATCTATGTAGCAGTACCGATAAATAACAAGGAACGCGAATAATACAAGTATCAATGAAGTTTTATCACGATTTTTGCCAGAATCTAATTACATTTTATGTATTAAATATTATGTTAGAAACATATTTAAGATTTACTTTTTTTTTAATTAAAAATATGTATAAATTCATTAACCATCTTTGTTTGAAGAATATACATTGTATATTGTGAAAAAATTTTTTATAAGTTATAAATAATTATTGTTAATAGTATTTATTAGCTTTTTTAAAATTTTTTACAATTGATGTATTTTATAATAATATAAATATATTTTTGATGTATGTGTTAAAAACGTCTTAATTTCAACATATATTATATTACTATCTTTATATATTGGTAGGATTTTGAAAGAAAAATGAACCATCAATTACTACAAACTTAGGAAAAAATTAATTATTTTTTCATTTAACTATTTCTCAAAAAATGTAATTTTTAACAAATTATATTGCACTTGAGAAATTATAAAAACAAAATAAATGTATAGATAAATAGAATGAATCTATGCAATTTAAGGTCAATATCGACAGAAATTATTTTTATGATTAGTTTAATTTATTCAATAAGTGTTTATAATAAATAAAATTTTATTTATAACTTTTATCGGACTTGAAGATTTTAAATCGGATCTCTCGGTGAACGATCGGACCGAGGAGTTCAAAATCCGATTTCTCGGTAAACAGTACGTCCAAGACGTTCAAAATCGGAACTAGTCGGACCATGGAGCTCAAAGTACGATCAATTTCGGATCAGGAGGTTCAATATACGAACTAGTCGGATCATGAAGCTCGAAGTACGATCAATTTTGGATCAAAAGGTTCAATATCCGATCAAAATTTCGACTCGGGTTCATGGTTGAAATGGAAAGTCGTAATGCATCCATTTCATCGGCTACTCGTATATCTCAGTTTGTTGTATGTCTCTTATAATTTGAGGAAGATTCCAACTTTTGAGAAAAATGGTTAGAAGATTAACTTCAGTAACGAGCTGCAGTGTCAGTATTTGTGGTAGGACTGGACCTCCACCTGCATAGATCCTCTCTTCTGAGGACAACAGGAAGGAAAAAAATTAATCACCTCCTTGGGTGATAATTTTAGGTTTGAGATGGAAAGCCTGATAAATGCATCCATTTCTTCAGCTACCCAAATCGGGTTTTCATAATCTGCATGCTTATTTTTATTATTTTTTTTTGTGGTAACGATATGTCGTTTGTCTACATAATAATACCAGATTTAGCCAGTAAAACATTATTATTCTGAATTATTTGAATTTATTAATAATCACAATTCTATGAGTTGCATAAATGAAAAAGGGTGCCAAACAATTGAATTTATGAAAAGAAATATATCCTATTGAATTGCAATCGAAGGTCTATACTTGGACATCGATATTGTACTTAAATTTGTTCGAAAAATTTAATTGTTGTGGAACTAATATAAATTTTAACCTTAAAAATTACCGTTTAAATGAGTCGCTCATTTGATTTGTGCTATGCATGTTTTTTACTGAGAGGCCTGATAAAACCTCTAATTTTGTAAATAATTTTAAGAAGCTTTGTAAGCGCCCTATCTCAGGTTTAGGTTACCTAAAAATTTTAATTCTATGAATAGTATCAAAATTTGTTATCCCTTTTAGTTTATATCGAGCCATGAGTTGTTTTTGGAGTTGCACCGCTTTGCGTAGCGCTGAAACTCACTTAGGTGGGGAGGTGTAACGTTCTAGCGAATTTCGAAATTTATTTGACGGTTCTTAGAAATTATTTTTATTAAATAAAACCTCGATCATTCCGTTGCAAGAATTATTTAACGGAGTGACGAGGAGATAAAGAAATTCTGCGAACGCCATCGCGACTCGAATTCAAAACTCATGACGCTGCATGAGATTCGGGACTCGATGTTGTTTACTGGGGTAACCTGAGATGCGGCGTTGCGACATTTAATTATTAAAATCTATTGTACTGGATGCAAATCCAGAGCAGTCTGCCCTGAGCAATCAGGCGACAATCATCTTGGGGCTCCGGACGTATGTCCGGTGCCATCTGGCCCAAATTATATAATTAATTAAACAATTTACTTTAATTTTATATAATCGTGTGTATTATTTTAAATATAATACCCTTAATAATTATTCTAAAAATCTATAGAGTATCTAAGAGCAGGGTGGGCCTGAAATCTATAGATCTCCTATAGACACCTGCCTGGTAAATTATAAAAATATGAGCTGGAAAATCCAGAACGTAACAGTGAAATTTCCTATAAGTCATTTTTCTGGGATGTTGCGTCAGCAAGCCATTCCGAAGTAATTAAAATCCGAACAAAAACAGTTTCACTGTAAAAAATTGCGCCAAGTCCACGTTCATAAAACTCATCTCAATAACATTTGCACTTTACAAAAAAAATTAGGCTCGTTTTAATAATTTTCATTCTCTACAAAAAGATGTGAAATACAAAAAAATACCAAGAAACCGTCATAATGTTGAAAAAATTGAAAAAAAATTTGTTGAAAATTAAAAAATAAAAAAAAAAATTTTTTATCGTACTTGGCGCGCGTCATTGAGTACCCCAAATTTTTCGGAAGAATTTCAACTCAAGAAAAATCGATTTCGCTTGTATATATATAATCATATTATATGTTATATAGATTTCATTAGTCAAGGATACTGAACTCATTGAAAACATTGCTTAATTGGCGGTAATTATCAGTTTTAGTGAAAAACCCGTTCTTAAAATTTTTTTAGATTTTTAGTGAGAAAAACTGTCAATATGGTGGTGTGTTCAAGAAATACGAAATTATATAAAATTTTGAAGGATTCATTTTTTTTTCAGCTTCGTCATTAATCTTTAATGAAGAACCTTATGCAATATTAAAGTTTGATGTTAACTTCGTTTGAATATGATGCTTTGTTCAGTTGGCACTCTCACCGCATTGTCCCAATTTAGTCGGCCATATATTTTGTTTTTAGTAAACACAATTCTCTAATGCAACCGACCCAACGGCCAGCCATGCGTATCGACTTATATGTAGTTTGCATAACTGCGTATGACATGTCAATTTTACCTAACTATTGTAAAACTTATTATGAAATAACATAGGTTGACTTACTTATAAATTTCTCAGCATTAAAAAGATGCTTATTTATCCTGAAAAAATTTGGGGTACTCAATGACGCGCGCCAAGTACGATAAAAAATTTTTTTTTTTATTTTTTTATTTTCAACAAATTTTTTTTCAATTTTTTCAACATTATGACGGTTTCTTGGTATTTTTTTGTATTTCACATCTTTTTGTAGAGAATGAAACATTAAAACGAGCCTAAGTTTTTTGTAAAGTGCAAATTGTTATTGAGATGAGTTTTATGAACGTGGGACTTGGCGCAATTACTACAGTGAAACTGTTTTTTGTTCGGATTTCAGTGTATTTTTGTAATTATAATAAAAATTGGACAATTTTAATTTAATACATTTCCGCAGGCAAACTATCCCCTTTAAGCTATAGTTCATGTAAAAGTTATTCTTGCGCCGCATGGCGTGTGTAATTGTGCTGTCAAACATCTTTTTTCACCTGAAGTTTCTCATTCATTATAAGGATTAGCATGCATCTTTATATTATTTAGTCTCTGGTCGTCCGCTTTTTACATAAGAAAAAGTTAAAATCTAAAAAATCTGGGTCGCTATAGTTTGTGCTGATTATTTTTAATAATTTTAAATAGAAATTATAAAGATAATTGATAATAATCAAGTAATATGTGATAAAAAGCATGAACTACTATTATAAAATATCATATAGAAAAAAAATTAGGAAAATGATTGACCCTGAAGGCCATCCCTGCAACTTCCCGCTAATTCCATACTTAGGCGCTTAAAATTGCACCAATGGCGTTTATGAGCTCTTCGAGCTCAAAAATCCAATTTATGGGTTATTTTGAGCTCTCCAAGCTCAAAAGAGATTGTTTTCTCGAGCTTTTAAGAGCTCTTTCTGAGCTCAAAAGTCTGATAGGGATTTGCTGCCACTATTTTTTGAATTTTTAAACCGCAATAAGTTGTAAATGAGTAAACCGATTGGCACGCGGTTGGCAGTATTTGACGCAGTTTTTCAAGCCAATAAAGAATCTTAAATTTGGAATTGATCGCGCTAGGAATTTTGAAAGTTATTCCGAAATAACACTTTTTTCGGTTTTCTTCCGTTCACGATATTTCTCGAAACGAATCAACCGATTTTGACCGGACTGGCGGCGATCGACGTGGTTGTTGTCGTTAAGAGCTAATTAGGTTTTGGAATTGAACTATTGAGCCGTTGCCAAGCCCAAAACCACATTTGAAAAAATTTTTTTGCAGTTTTTGAAGCATTTCTCAAAATCTATTTATCTGAATCGGCTCCAATAAGTTTTCAAAATCTAAGTTTGGGCAAGCCCTTTGAATGGCACCAACCGCGATGAAATCGGTCGTGCTGTTCAAAAGTTATAAGTTGCTCCACATAATTTCACACACACACACACACACACACACACACACAATAACAATAACACACACACACACACACACACACACACACATACAGACGCCGTGACAACCTCGCGGGGATAGTCAGGGAAGCTTCCTGTGACCTTCAAACGTCGAGATCTGATGAAAACTCGATTTTTGCAAAATGGGGTGAAAACAATAACTTCCCGATTTTTGAAAATTTTCGATTTTCGTAGTGGGAAGTTAAAAATCAAAATAAATTTGAAAAAAAATTTGTAACCTCAAAAAACCGTTCTGCTTACGGTATATACACACTCGGTAGTCTGGCTTGAGAACGGAATTTGGCACCAGACTTTA